>NW_006408828.1:830164-831316 GCF_000296735.1 Chrysochloris asiatica
AAGATGAGGCTTTCTACTCCCGTAAAGATTTACACCCTCGGAAACCCTGTACAGGGTTGCTATGGGTCGGAACTGACTCGACGGCACTTACCAACAACAACAATTAACATAAGGAGTCCTGAGGTGGCGCTGTGGGCTAATACATCAGACTGCAAAGTCGTTTGAACTGCAAGGTCGGTGGTTCAAGCTCACCAGCTGCTCCTTGGAAACCCTATACTGGGTCGCTATTGGTCAGAATTGACTCTACGGCACTTAACAACAACAACGACATTAACACAGACTCACTGCTCCCTAAATTTCTTATCTACTCTTTAAAGAGTTGCTGTTGGCAACTTGACCCCATATAGAGTTGTTTAAAAGAGCAGACGTTCTTTATTATGTGAGCTATAAACTATTATTTGGTTTGAAGAAGGCTTCATGGGATATTTTTGGTTTAAGGTTCAAAGATAATCTCAGGGTCATAGGTTTTTTTTTTTTGGGGGGGGGGGTGGTGGTTCATACAGCCTCAGTGGTTCCAGAAAGTCTAGTGTCCCAGTCCATGAGAATTTAACTTTTTTTTTCATATTTTCCCCCTTTTGATCAGAATTCTTCTTTGAATCATTGATCAAAAAGTTAAAGTAAAGGTAGACAGGTACCATCTAGTTTTTTTTTGGCTCAAGGCAAAGGGGACAGATGTTCACAGATGCAGATAGCTGCACATCACCTGCAAGACTTCTAAGGGCTCAACAAATGGCTGCCTCTCTCATCCTGGCCCAACTCCACCGGGTTTATCCTGCAACCACCCTGCTCATCAAGACTAGGAACAAAGGTGAAATTAAAGAGACCACTCGCTTGGTCTAGGAGTCCTGGTATGATGCCACAGGATAAGCACTGAACTGCTAACCACAAGGTCAGTGTTTCAAACGCACTGATCACTCCTCAGAAACCCTATATAGGATCGCTAAGGAGCTCTGGTAGCATAGAGGTTATGAATTAGGCTGCTAACCTTAAGATCAGCAGTTCAAAACTACCAATTGTTCTACAAGAGAAAGATGAGGCCTTCTGCTACTGCAAAGATTTACAGCCTTGGAAAACGCCGTAAACGGTCACTGTGAGTCGAAACTGGCTCCTCAGCACATAAGCACCATGAACTGAAACTGACTAGACAGCACA
>NW_006408828.1:831416-832382 GCF_000296735.1 Chrysochloris asiatica
CCTTGGCTGTCTGTCCTTCTAGGCTTCAACCAGGTACTGGGGATCTCTCCCAATAGCCACTCCCTTGTGCTTGATAGGATTCATTATTTTGTTTCAGGGACAGTCCCCAAAGGCCTGAGGTCCTAGCACCTCCTGGAAAACTTTCTTTTAAACTTTTTATTGTGAATTGAGTGAACAGTGACATAGATGATCATCAGCTTCACATTCAACAAATCACACACTTGGTTTCAGCTTGATAACGATCCCCTCGATGCAACATCACCGGTCCCCACATCCTCCCAGCCCCCTGCCTCTAACTCTCCCTCTTTCCCCACCCCACCCCCACCTTTGTCTTTAGGGGATTGATGTCCTTTTGATCTTGACCCATTTGGGTCTTGACCATTATATGGTGTGTGTATCTCACTAGGGTTCTTGTCCCCCAATATACTGATTTATTGTTTGGCTGAAAATTGAGTCACAGGGTTCCAACCTGAAGAGTGATCAAGGGTGACCATCTTGGGGTTCCACCAGCCTCTATCTGACCAGTAAGCCTGATTTCTCTCTCTCTCTCTCTTTTTTTTTAATGATTTGAGTTTTGTTCCACATTTTCTCCCACTCGATCCAAGACCTTCTCATGTGGTCCCTTTCAGAACAGTTGGTACTGATAGCTGGGCATCCTCCAGTTCTTCCGGTTTTCAGTCATGGAGACTGATATTCACGGGTCCATTAGCCCACCGGACTAATTATTTCCTGGAAGACTCTTTTTAGAATTTATTTTATTTGTGTGTTGTTATTGAGAATAGATACAGCAAACATATGCCCATTCAACAGCTTCCACATGCACACTTTAGCGACATAGGTGATATTCTTGGAGTTGTGCAATCCTTCTCACTCTCCTTTTCTGAATTATCCCAGCCGCTCTGCGGGAGAAAGATGAGGCTTTCTACTCCCGTAAAGATTTACACCCTCGGAAACCCTGTACAGGGT
>NW_006408828.1:833236-849528 GCF_000296735.1 Chrysochloris asiatica
CCTTGGCTGTCTGTCCTTCTAGGCTTCAACCAGGTACTGGGGATCTCTCCCAATAGCCACTCCCTTGTGCTTGATAGGATTCATTATTTTGTTTCTCTTGTAGAACAATTGGTAGTTTTGAGGCCTTCTGCTACTGCAAAGACTTACAGCCTTGGAAAACGCCGTAAACGGTCACTGTGAGTCGAAACTGGCTCCTCAGCACATAAGCACCATGAACTGAAACTGACTAGACAGCACACAACAACAACATGCCTTGGCCTGGCAGTGCTGTAAGATAAGCACTGGACTGCTAATCACAAGGTTGGCAGTTCAAACTCACCCAGCTACTGCATAGAAGAAACCTGAGGCCTTCTGTTCCCGTAAAGAATTACAGCCTCAGAAACTCTATGTTGCATTGCTATGAGTCAGAATTGACTTTGATGGCAGCGGTTTGGGTTTGATTTTATAGCTCGGCGAGGGAAGGATCCACCGATTCATGTTATTTGGTGCCTGCGTGTGCCAGGCCTCGTGCTGTCTCTGAGGACATGATATGAAGGTCTGCCCTTAAATACTTTAGGAGGTTGTGAGGAAAGTGGAAGACCACACAGGGGTCAACCTAGGACAGGTGTGACAACAAGTGCTATTCAGTGATGCTGAGCCCCACCAGCCATTACGAGGGACCCCCCCACACACACACACACTTTCCAGGAGTCCCCGGATAATGCACTAACCAAAAGCCTGGAGGCCATTTCACCCAGAATGGAAAGAATGGATCAGAGAACCACTTCTGAAAACAGCCACAGAGAGCCCTGTGCAGCCCATGGGATAGCCATGAGTCAGAACTGACTTGATAGCAATTACTTTACTACTCGGCCAGCATCAGGCATGCTTATCCGGTCTGACCCTTACAACAGCCTTGGCAATGTGACCATTTTATGGGTGGGGAAAGTAAGGCTCAGAAAGTTGTCGATTTTGTTCCAGGCTGGTAGCTAAAGCTGAGTCAGGAAGTCTCTTAGACTACTTGGCTGCCCTGCACCTGGGAAGCTGGGGGTTAGTGGAAGAGGACCAGAAGAGAGGTAGCTTCCTAGAGCGGGGGGCATCCCTGTCTCAGAGGCCCTGGACAGTGAGTAAAGGAGACTTTCCCTGCAGAGAAGGGCAGGAACAGGATTCTAGACACATGGATTTAAAACGAAAAACGGAGTTACATGCAAAGCAGTAACTGGTGAAATCCAAGTCCATTGTGTTCTGCCAATACCAATCCCCTGGGTTTTGTTGTCATTGTTGAGAATATACAACCGTTTCCACAGGTATTACTCAGTGACATTGATGCTCTTCTTCAAGTTGTCCACTTATGCTCACCCTCCTTTTCTGGGTTGTTCTGCCTTCATGCACGTAAACTCATGGCCCCCTAAGCTTCCTATCTGATCGCTGTTAGTTTGACCCCACATAGATAGTTCTTAAAGAGCATAATGCTCAAGGCAGACTTTTTCTTTTCTTTTAAACTAGTGAAATTAAACTATGGTTTGAGTTGTGAAGTCCTAGTGTGGTGCTGGATTGCTAACCCAAGGTCGAGGTTCAAGCCCACCAGCGGCTCCTCAGAAACCCTATGGTTATGAGTTGGAATGATTCCAAGGCACTTAACAAACTATGTTGTTGTTGTTGTTAACTGCCATCAAGTCGGTTCCGACCCAGAGAAACCCTGAACTGGCTTTCTGAGGCTATAAATCTTTACGGGAGCAGAAAGCCTCATCTTTCTCCTATGGATCAGCTGGTAGTTTCAAACTGCTGACCATGAGGTTCGCAGCCTGAATCGTAACCACTACACTACATACTATAGTTATGTAATATGTCACCATTGGGGGAGTCTGGGTGATGGAATAAGGGGCTTCTCTCAATTGTTTTTGCAACTTTGTGTGAGTCTATGCAGACTTCAAGTTGGGACCTTGGCATGGCACTGTAGGATAAGCATTGGACTGTTAACCACAAGGTCAGAGGCTCAAACCCACCAGTTACTCCTCAGAAACCCCAGACTAGGTCGCTGTGAGTCAGAACCGACTTGACATCACTTAAGAACACAACATACTTCAAGTTAAAGAAAAATTACTTTCAGGCAGAAGAACATGTTTGAGCAGAAGTCTGGAGGTAGGACAGGCCAGGTGACCCACTGAGGAACTGGAGTGATGGTCCAGTCCTGCTGGTCCCATAGGCCACATTGAATGGACGGGGTCACAGCTCTCAAAGGAGTTGAGATCCAGGAACTTTCTTTTTCCTGATTCTTCCTCGCTGGCTAGTAGGGGGATTCAGTGAGATGATCTTCATACATGTGCTAAGCACAGTGCCTGGTCCGTAGAAAATACATGCACCCAATGAACATGTATGCATTTGAATGGGACAATAACATGGACAATGGGCTCCCATGCAGAGCTTGGTACTTGGTACATACATAGATCCATCTGTTCCTCCCCACGGCCCTACGAAACAGGAGTTGGTACCCCCATGTTACTGACTAGGCACCTGAGGCTCCTAGGTAGAGGTTGAAACTTTAACTTGACCTTCTTTCTCCATACCCAGTGGAACATGGGTGCAGACAGGAGACCCACATGCCTCATGTGATCTGCTGGTAAGGCCTCCCCATTCTTGGGGGACTTTTCACTTCCCCCACTATGAGCTGGGCTGTCATGGAACCTGGGCGAAAAGAACCTGAAGGTTCTAAGTAGGTCAGAAGTGCCTGTGGAGTCTGGGCTTTGTCTCTTCTTGGCTGAGCAGCAACTCTGAGCGTCAGTAGCAACCTTCAGAGCCCAGGGCAGCGATGAGGCTCCATGGGATGTTAACTTTGGAGGCTCCTTAGGTTTTCAGTGAGACTCCATTGGCTGTGTAGAACTTGGGGGGAAAATGAGGCTTCTTGGGTTGCTACAAGAGCACCATGACCACACCTCTTCTGGGCTGAGGCCCTCAGGCAGGAACTCATGGGGACAGAAAGGAAGCGCAGAGGGTAGCCTAGGTTTCTGCCCGCCATCTTGTAGGCCCCTGTGGCAAGACAGCCTTCTGCCTGAAGATGGCGGCTGAGGGAACCTCAACAGCAGGGAGGCAGGGCCTGATGGCTGAGAAGGAAGCTGTGGGGCAGGGCCTCTGGCTCTTGGGAGATGTTAGACTGGGCCCCTGTAATGGGAAAGTAATCCCTTTGTGTTCCCCTTCAATGTGGTGCCACAGATGGGGTCTCCACCTTGTGTTAGGGGCCAAGTCATGTTAGAAGGCTTAGCTTATAAGTTTTCAGGCCGAGCTTGACTGCCCCCCACCCCCCCACCCCATGAGCACTAGGAGATAAACCAGGACAACCAGAGAGAGCCAGCAGATGGCCTGGGGGTTTGAGTGGTGGGCTGGGGGGCTACCGGCTGTGCAAGTGAGGAGGAACCTCAGGGCTAGGAGCTTCCTCAGAAGTCATGATGACTACATCTGTGTCCCCACTTCCAATCGGGAAATCCCTGCTGAGCTCTGTGCCAGGGAGGAAGCAGAGGTGGGGTCCCTGATGTGCAAAGGCAAGCTTGGCTCTGCCCACTTCAGAGAAGGGCAAACTGATGCTCAGAGTGTTTGAGGGACTCAACAGCATCCAACAATAACATGTAACAATGATTTCAATTAAAAAGACAAAAGATCCACTCCTATTATAAGCCTACTTAAGTTTGGACTCCTGGTGTGGTACTGTAGGATCAGCATGGAACTATGAACCACAAGGTCGGCAGTTCAAACCCACCAGCTGCTCCTCAGAAACCCTGTACAGCATCAGTATGCATCACAACCGACTTGATGGAGCTTAGCAAAAACAAGAAGTTTATTCAAGCCTAGAAATCTTCCATTACTACCATATTGTTGCTGTTAAGCGCTGTTGAGTTGGATATATAAATAAATACCACTTGCAGTAAATAGAATACGTCCATGTAAGCAAATAGAACACTGAAAACGGAATTATTATGAAATAGTTGCATAGTGGTTACGAATCAGGCTGCGAACCACAAGGTCAGCAGTTCGAAACTACCAGCTGTTCCGTGGGAGAAAGATGAGGCTTTCTGCTCCTGCAAAGATTTACAGCCTCGGGAACCCTGTACAGAGTCACTATGGGTCAGAACCGCTTCAACAGCACTTAACAACAGCCTTTAATCCAAGCCTAAATCAGCTCTCCCGATGTGATCAGCAAGTGTTAGATATTAAAGGCCGAGGAGCCCCACAGTGATACAGCCCTCTTGATACAACCAGAGGACTAAAGAATTGAAAAAGGATGAACTTGTTTACTGTGTGGGTTAACACTACTTCATCTCCGACCTGGAATGATCTCCTATCCCACCACTGTCTTGGGAAACACCGTGCCTCCTGGTGGAAGGATTTGGTGCAGTGAGGACAGGGATGTTGGGGAGGGAAGAACAGGCTGGTCAGTAACTTCCAATCAGAGGTGGTCCTAGTCAAGGAGAGCCCCACTGAGTCATCTATTTTACAATCAAAACCCTGAGGGCTTAAAAAAGAGCCAGGGACTTACCGGAGGTCACAGGAATGACAGGTCTGAATGGTACCAGCTTTCATTGCTACTCTCACCTGATTCTAGCTGAAAGTTCAGATGTGATGTAAACATTAGTCATCCTTACTGTAAAAACGTTTTAACAACCACATAAAAAGAGGTGTAAAGAAAGACAAAACTTTATCCAGAATCCGAACACAATACAGCCTTTCATTCTTGAAGGAGGGAGATTTTTGCCTCTAGAACCTCACTGTGCGGTGTCTGTAGTGTGAAGGTGGGTGTGCTGAGGGCCTTCAAGCTGGTTTTGATTCATGTGTTTGTCAGTTGAGAACATGGCTTCTAGTGTCTGAGAAAACAAGGTTTAATGCCAAGCTCCATCACTTTCTCTATGACCTGGCGCAAGTTCCCTAATCTCTCTGAGGTAAAAATCATCATTGGTGTTCAGTGCCGTTGAGTCGGTTCCAATTCGTAGCCGCCCTGTATAGGGTTTCTGAGGAGCGGCTGGTGAGTTTGAACTGGCAACCTTGTGGTTCAAACCGACCTTGGGGTCCAGTGCTTATCCTATGGTAATCCTATATGGCATCTCTTCAGATCTGGTGCTATAGCTAGACAAAACCCTCCCCGAAGATTTCTGTAGATAATTTTTAGTCGCTTGCTTCTGTGAGAGGTGTTGGGTTCTAGCTATGTCAAAATAAAGGGCACAACTCAGCCCTTTCCTGGTTTGTACACACACGTACACTCCCTCCCCGTCTCCCAAGCTCGCTCTCTCACCCTAGAATGAGATCTGAGGTGGTTCAGGGCCAGGTGGCAACTCTTCTGTCACCACGAGTCAGTGTTAACATATCAGCCAACAGCAACAAGGCGTGTGGATAGAACCCTATCACAGTGTTGGACTTCAAGCTAGATCTTGAAACGTTCTTTTTATAATGAATGCTATGCCATTCCTCTTCAATTTGTCATTCTCGGCATAGTAAACCATGTGAATGTCAGATTCAAAATGGCCAACACCAGTCCATTTCAGCTCACTAATGCCTAGGATATCGATGTTTCTGTGTTCTATATCATTTTTGACAATTCCCGATTTTTCCTAGATTCATACTTTGTACATTCCATGTTCCAATTATTACTGGATGTTTATAGCTGTTTTTCTCTTCATTTTGAGTTGTGCCCCATCAGTCAATAAAAGTACCAAAAGATTGATTCCATCCCATCATCACGGTCAAGTCTACTTGGAGAAGGGAGTTCTTCACAGGTGCATTTTGAGTGTTTTCAACCTGAGGGGCTCATCTTCCAGCATTACATCTGACAATAGTCTGGTGCTCTTCATCATGTTTCTATATTCAATATTCTTGGTGCTGACAGTGTTTCACTGCTATTCATAAGGTTTTCAGTGGCGGCTAATGATTCAGAAGTGGTCTGTCTCTCCTTCTTCTGGGTCGGCCTTAGTCTACCTTGGGTGAGCCTGTGGTCATTCAAAATACCAGTGACAGAGCTTTCAGCATCACAGCAACATGAAGCCACTATAGTGTGACAAACTAGCAGATTAATGGTAGATATCTGATCATTATCAATGACAAGTCCATCTGGGGCCTGGCTCAGAGTCTGGCTGAGAGGAAGGGATGAATGAATAGGATCCATGATTCAGTGCTACAATATGGGGGATGTGGAGGGGAATGGGGTTACACTGTGTTGTGACAGCTAACAGTGTGGGTTCGGACTTAGACTCAAAGTGGAATTCTGGCTCCCCTCTTAGCAACTGTGACCTCAGGCATTGGAGACTTTACAGGCCCTTGTGGTGTGTGCTGTGTAGGTAAAGAAGATGGCATCTGGAGACATTCAGGTGTTACCTCCCTTCCAAGGAATCCCTGAACATCTATTTCCCTGAACTTGATCCCAAGGGTCCAGATTCACGTGGTTACTGAGCACGGATGGCCCCCAACTACTAGTGAGTGGTACAGATGGCCCCAGAGTGGCACAGACTGACCATTCCGAGCCTTCATCAGCTTCTCTTGTGAACCTGGATTGGGGTTTATTTAGAGAGAGGAGGTGGGTGGTAGGTGAGGAGGGGAGCTGAGCACAGGAGACCCATGTGAACTGGCTGGGTGGGCACATCTGCTGAACCGGACTGGTCCCTGCTCCTCCCAAGGAGTCGTTTGGTCCTGGCCCAACCCCAACCCCCACCTGGTTGGGGAGGGGCCCCTTCCAGATGTCTGACATCCTGGGACCCTTCTACTAAGGTAGCAGGGGCTTCCAGTTCTCCTCAGAAAGGTCTCAGCATCACCTCTTCTGCCCCCTCCCACCAGGAGAAATTTTCACCCCTTGCCCACACTCAGGCTTCATTTGCCCAGAAACTGCTGCTCCGGCAGCCCTCGGAGACTTGGAATGGGGGCCCCTCCTGAGAGCAGTGGGTGGGGGCAGGCCCTGAGAAACATGTGTGAGCCCAGTAGAATCTCAACCTCCACCCCACCTCCCAGTCAACAGAAACCTGGTCCATGCTCCCTGGATTGTGCCCCTGGACTTCCCAGGTCTTGCTCATTCTTCCCCATCATCGGACATAGCAGAAAAGAGTGAGTCTGAGGCACAAACTTGAATTTGAGTTCTGAGAGACCTTGGACTAGCAACAAAGTTTCTCCGAGCCTCAGTTTCTTTGTCAGTGAAATGGGTTTCATAGCAACAACTCTTCACAGGATTGTTATGTGAGTTCTGGAAGCTGATGCACGTAAAACAATGGCTCTGAAGAAGTTCTCTGTAACTGTGGGACTGCTCCCCCTGCCCCAGTGAAGTGCTCCTTTGACCTTTAAGGCCTGCCTCAAGGTCACTTCCCTGCAATAACCTCCCGGACTCACTCACCACCCCCACCCTGGCAGAGGGGCCCTTCCCTCCTCTAGGCTCCACCAGCACACCATCCATGCCTCTGTCTGTACCTCCCACTGAGAGATTATTCCAGCCAGCTGGTGATGCCCTGGCCTCCTGGTGGATGCTGGGTTCCTGGAAGGCCAGGGTTGAGGCTCCCAGGCATGTACATTTTTGTTGCAAAACCCAGCTTAGGCCTGGAGATGGACCAAGCTTAAGAAATAAGTGTGGAGGAGAGGTGATGTGTAGAGAAAACCCAGCTCAACTAAGCCATTGTCACCGAGTAGATTTCAACTCAGGGCCCCATCTATTACGGAAGAGAACTGTCCTATAGGGTTCTCTTGGCTATACTCGTTACAGAAACAGATTAGCAGGTTTTTTTCCACAACCCTCAGGTCAGTTGTTGAACACAAACCTTTTGCACCACAGACACGTTCAATAATGATAATAATAGTAACTAGTGTGTTTGTGGAGTCCTGGCGTGGCGCTGTGGGATAGAGCACTGAACCACCAGGTTGGTTTGAACTGCAAGGTCGGCGGTTCAAACTCACCAGCCGCTTCTTGAAAACCCTATACAGGGTTGCTATGAGTCGGAACCAACTCGATGGCACTTCACAACAGCAATGTCTGTTGGTTGGGCATGTATTCTGTGCCTTGAGATGTTTATTATTGCTGGTGTTGTGAAGTGCTATTGAGTTGGCTCGACTCTTAGTGATCTCACAGAGTGTTTCTAAGGAGCAGCTGCTGGATTTGAACCATGAGCCTTTAGGTTAGCATCCAGCGTTTATTCTACACTGAAGTAAACCACACACGTTGCTCAGTTCTGCACCATCTTCCCAATCATCAGTATTGCTCAGGTTCATTATTGGGACCACTGATTCTTTTGAGTGCCTTCCAATCTTGAGGACTCATCTTTCAGCACTATATCACTATATCCGGCACTGTTTTGCTGTGTTCCATAGTTTTTTTTAGAGTCCTGGTATGTCACTGTAGTATGAGTACTGCATTGCTAAACCTAAGGTCGTCAGTTCAAACCCACCAGTCACTCCTTGAAAGCCCTATACAGGGTTGTTATGAATCAGAACCAACTCCACAGTTTTTTATTGGCTAATTTTCAGAAGTAGTTTAATAGACATTTCTTCCGAGTTTGTCTTAGTCTGAAAATCTATCTATTGTGGGTGATCCTGCTGATATTTGAAACTAGGTCACCACAGCAAAACAAGCTGATGGATGGATAAGGTATTTGTTGTTAAGTGCCTTCAAGTTGATTCCAACCCATAGAGACCCTGTATAGGATTTCCTAGGAGGGACTGGGGAGCTTGAACCACTGACCTTGGAGTTCAAACTTTACAATGCAGTGCATTCACCCACAGCACCACACCAGGACTCTAAGAATGTATTTATCAGGTTGTAATGAAGTCAGTCCATGAGTCCCTGTTTGGGTTCAAATTCCTGTCGTGCTACTTATGAGCGCTGTTGGCCTAGAAAGTGGGGATTATAATAGTACAGGGATGCTATGGGTCGGAACCAACTCAACGGCACTTCACAACAACAACAACAACCTCAGAGCATTGTCAAAAAGATCAAAGTATTGAAAACTCCCCAAACCCTACCTTTTTTTTACCAGACAACCATTGATATGACTTGGGCAATTTAAGAAGAGTTTTCATATAAATCTAATTAAAAACAGATATGCAGACTTGATTTGATTCTTATCACTAAAATAATTAAGTGCCCTCAAAAATAATATAAAGTGAAAATGTTAGAGAATTTAGAAACGCAAAGCACAGAATGAAAACCACTAGTAATTTCTACCTTCAAAGATAATGAAATCTTCCAGACATTTAGGTAGAGAGAAAAGCTGCAAAGTCTCAGAAATGCAGTGTTCAAACATCTCCCCAGGCACCCCCATAACCCAGATTGAAGCAATGGTTACATTTTTACCATATTTGCTCAGGTTCATTTTAATAAGAAAACCTTACACTTACTGGGAACTACTTACTTCTACTTCTAGAATATGGCACATGGACCTTCCTCTTTGTTGTTTCTATACTTGAATTACATAAAAATATCTCCACAAGCAGTAGAGGGTATGATTCTATGTGTTATAATTTATGTAAATAGTATTATACTGAACATATTGTGTTGTAACTTACTAGTCTTACATTTGAAAAATTGTATTTTCAAGATCTACCCAATTGGGTAGATAAAGATCTAGGTTATTCTTTTTGCTAAATAATTCATCCTATAAATATAAGGAGCTCTGGTAGCTTAGTGGTTACCAATTGGGCTGCGAGCCGCAAGGTCAGCAGTTCGAAACTACCATTAGTTCCGTGGGAGAAAGATGAGGCGGTCTGCTCCCGTAAAGATTTACAGCCTCGGAAACCCTGTGTAGGGTCGCTATGAGTTGGAACCGACTCCACGGCACATAACAACAACAACAATAAATATAACAGAGTACCATGAAGTATTTCCTGCTGGTGGTCTGTTAGATTACTTCCAATTTTCTTCTAATGCAGACAGTACCACAGTGGATCTTTTTATGCATGTCTGTGTGTGGGTATCACAGAGAAGCTTTCTCTAGGATATAAACACAGAGGGGGTAAATTTGGGGTTAAGGTATAAACATCTTCAACTTTCCAAGATAGCACTGGACATGTCTCCAAGCTCTATAGTTATAAGGACTTAATCATCTTGTATATTTTGTTCTGTAATTATTTTTTTCTACCTCCATTCGATATGAGCACACACACATCTATCACAGATATCCATTTGTGTTCATTAATGCAACAAGAACTTCTTGGGTACTTACTGCATGTCAGGCTTTCTTGAGCTCTTGCTTCAATCCTGTGAGGTTTTTATTATCTGAGGTAAGAGAGGCAAGCCAGGCATAGGAAGTGATTTTACTAAGGTTGCTCCTAACTAAGGAACCTCATCTGTCAGTTATACTATGGTATCTTGAGAATTGGCAGATTATAACAAGAATGACAGTTTACCAAGTCCTGAAGGTCGGCAGTTCAATCCCACCAGCCACTCTTAGAAACCCCATACATAGAAGGGCCCTGAGAGTTGGAACCAACTCTATGGCATACAAAATCAAATATTTATGAAGACCTCTGACAGGGTAATGGTTACGAGTTGGACTGTTAACTTCAAGGTCAGCATTTTGAAACTACCAGCCTTTCCGTAGAAGAAAATTGAGGCTTTCTGCTCCCATAAAGATTTACAGCCTCAGAAACCCTATACAGGATCATTATGGGTCAGAACCAACTCATAATACATAACCATCACCACCAGGTGATGCTAACTGAAAAGTTGAAGGTTCATGTCCACCCAGGGGGACCTAGAAAGACAGGCTTGACAAGCTACTGTTCCCAAACCAGCCATTTAAAACCTTATGAACATTATGTTGAGTGAAATAAGTCCATCATAAAAGGACAAATATTATATACCCTCACCTAAAAAGACAAGACAGGCCAAAGTCAAAAGAACAAAGTTTGTCAGTGGTTACCAGAGGCGAGAGGGAGGGGACAAAAATGGGTTTCTTATTTATAGATTACTGGTTTTGGTTTATGGTGATGGGAAAGTCATAATGATTAAGAGTAAAGAATGCACAGCTGATTCGTTTAGTTGCTGTTAATTGGTTAGACACCTGTAGAAGTTGAATTCATAAATAAAATAAAACAAACGCCTGACAGAGCATGGGTCATCATGAGTTGGATCCGATTGGATGACCCCTGGTTTTGAAGTCCTGGGGCGACACAAATGGTCAAGCATTAGTCTTCTAATCCAAAAGTGACTGGTTTGAGTCTACCCAGAGGCACCTTGGGAGAAAAGCAAGGAAGAAAGTGAAAAGGTCCCAGAAATTGCATACCCTCTCAAAATCCCTTGTTATGGTGTAGATGGTGTCTTAATGCCGTCTGGCAGCTGATATGATGAATTGTTGCTGTTCTTTTACTTTGGAATGAATTTGGTGGTAGGAGAAAGGGCTTTAAATCTGAACGTGCACGGAGGATGGCACGCAGGTGAGCCGTCTTTGTTGTGTGATGTGGTGACAGAAATAAAGTCAAAAGGGCCTACTTTCTCACGCCCTAGTGACCACAGTCCTTTGGGTCTTTAACACCCCCCTTCCTCTGCTTGCACAATGCATTGAGTTTTCTTTGTGTCTCAAGTCCTTCCTAATGTTGTTAGATGCCCTCAAGTCAGTTTCAACTTACAGTGACCCTGAGTACAACAGAATGAAACACTGCCCAGTCCTGGGCCACCCACACAATTGTCACTTTAAGTCCTTCCTAGGTAGAATAAGCACTGGACTGCTAACTGCCTGGTCAGCAGCTCAATCCCACCAGCCACTCTGAGGGGGAAAGATGAGGTTTTCTGCTCCTGTAAAGATGTTGTTGTTAAGTGCTGTCGAGTCGGTTTTGACTCATTGACTCATAACAACCCTGTATAGGGTTTTCGAGACGTGGCTGGTGAATTTGAACTGCCAACCTTGTGATTCGCACTGCTGATCATATCATATCATATCACATCACAAGTCCATACAGCCTCAGACATCCTATACAGGGTCGTGCTGAGTCACAGTCGACTCGATGGCACTGAGGCAGAACCAAAAGCTAAGGCCATTGCAGTGAGTTCTGTTACCCTAGAGGACAGGGTAGACCTGCTCTGTAGGGTTTCCAAAACTGTTAGTTTTTACAGAAGCAACTTGCTAAGTCTTTACTCTTCAGGACTCCTCATGAATTCAAACCACCTGACTCTTTGGGGAGCAGTCGAGCACTTTAGCAACTGTGCCACCAAGACTCCTCCTTCCTAGGTGTGAAAACAAACACAATCCCTGGGAAGGAAAACGCAAACACCAAGCCCTGTCATTTTTCCAGCTGTGTGGTCTTGGGCAGATAGCTAAACCTCTCTGGACCTGTTTCCCCCACCTTGTGGGCTTGCTGTGAGAATTAAATGGGTTAATTCACAGAGAGCATCGCAAAGGGTCCTGGTGTGGAAAATGAACTGCAGCTGTCATCACTCGTGTGTCAGCAGGCCTGGTTGGGGGGTGGGGGGCTTAGGGAGACTTGGGGTCTCCTGTTTCTTCTTCAAGCAACGGGAAACAGCACAACTCCTTTCTCAGCAGTCCATTACTGATGTTGACTCATGGAGACCCCGTGTTTGTCTGGTCTGCGCTCTGCGGTGTTTTCAGTGGCTGTGTTTTCAGTAGACAGATCACCAGGACTTTCTTTCAAGGTGCTTCTGGGTGGACTCAAACCTCCAACCTTCTAGCTAACAACTAGCTGTTAGCATGGTAACTGTATCATCCAGGGACCCCACCTTTCCATTGTGGTGGTGGTGGTTAAGTGCCATCAAGTCAGTTCCGACTCATAGCGACCCTGTATAGGTTTTAGAAAGGAGGCCTGGTAGTGTAGTGATTATGAGTTGGGCTGCTAACTTCCAGGTCAGCATTTTGAAACTACCAGCTACTCCATAGAAGAAAAATGAGGCTTTCTGCCCCCATAAAGATGTACAGCCTCAGAAACCCTATGCAGGGTCTCTATGAGTCGGAACTGACTTCACAGCACACAACAACCATCATAGGGTTTCTGAGGCTTTTTAAATCTTTGCAAGAGCAGAAAGCCTCATCTTTCTCCTACCACCTTACTGTTAGCTTCCTGCATTTTGGACCTGGGATGCCCTACACCTTGTATCTCTATGAGGTTGAAAACAGAGCACTGAGGCATCATCTACAAAATGGGATTGCCCTTCCAGCTGCCCCCCATTGGGATGAGTGGGTGTTTCTCGGTGTTTCTGGACTACTCCCTTAGCCAGTACTGCCCTCTCTGAATGCCTGGGCCCAAAAACCAAGGCCTTGGAGGCAGACGAGCCAGGGTTTGTATTTCATCATCCTTGCCCACACCACGAAAGATCAGTCCGCACCAACAAGAGCCATGCTTGTCCCCAGGCCTGCGGGACCCTCCCAAGTCTTGGGGACACTGTGGTCCTTGGGATCTGGTGTCAGTCCATGCCCAGCAGTGGCCTGCAGTGCAGAGAGCACTGGACTAGGGGGCGCATGTCCCTCTGGACTCCAGGTTTTGCAGCAACTCAATGAGATAGTTGCCTAGCTAGTAATGATAACCACATCTGCATGGGCCCAACCATTTACAAACCCCTGTTCACAACAAAGCTTCTGAGAAAAGCGTGGTTAACCCCAGTTCATGAAACAGAGACTAAGACTCAGACTGGCTGAGTGACAGCCTAGCAGGGAGACTTCACAAAACGTTACCAACTGTCCCTTTCACAGCGTTCTACTCAGCAAGGCCCATAATTCATTACCGCGGCCACACAGAGCTGACACCGCACTCACAGTTACGGGATTTACTAGAGGAGTTAGCAGGTTACAATGCAGGATCCGAAATGCTCAGGGCACAGTTGTTCCAGTCAGGACAGCCTCTTCTCAGCCAATGTTCCAAAGCTCTTTTAGGATTACTGATAAATGCCCACAGGGCACACCATTCTACCCTAAGCCTCAGCCTGAAGATGCTAGGCTCTAGCTCTGAGGGTTAGGAAACTTAGTCTCCCAATTAAGCGTCTGGAAGCAAGCCAGTCTGCAAACAAGCCACGGGTCCAAAGTCGCTCATCTTGACTTGCTCTGTGGGCTGAGAAATCCTCGGCTCTGTCTGGTGCTCTGGTTCTTGGTTCTGCTGCTCCTCTGCCCCTCCTTGGTGTCACAGCTTTCTGTCCCTGGGTTGATGTGCAGGGGTCCAAAGGACTTGGCAATTTGTCTGGTCATTCTTTGATGGTAATGAGATCCCCCATCCCTGCTTCTGAAGGAGCTCATTTTATACCCATGTCAGAGTTACAAATTTTTACAATCACAATGAACTCTGCTAACTACTCACAAACGAATCATATCATCCAGTCAGTGCCTCCTCCTGTCCTCTCTTACCCAGGCCCAGCAGGGCAAACAAGTTGTTTGGTGGGTGTTTGAAAAGCTCTAGGTGGAAGACCCACATGAAGCAATTCACTGCACCGTGAAGACGAATCAGTGCCTCCATTTCCAGGGTCCTCACACTGTCTCCTCTGGATCCGCCCTTGTTGTTTTCAAGGGAGTGGCCTGAGGAACCTGTCTGCTTCCTAAGCTGGGGGGTCTATGTCCCATTTCTTCCTCCTCCCATTGCACCTTCCTCCTCGATGCAGAACCGTCTCCCCTCTCTTCCTCCTTCATCTTGGGTTAGACCTTCCAGAATGTGGGACAGCAGTTTAGATGATTTTCAGGCACACAGTATAATTTCAGGTGATAAATGAACACTGAATCCCATGGCAAGAAATTTACTTAATTATTTTGCTTTCAATTCTCTGTCATTCCTTCTGATCCTTTTGAGGAGACAGTCTCAATTTCATGATGATGTGTCTTTTTAACATTTCTGACATGGCTTTACTTTTAGTATATTCAAGTTGACAATTGCCTTCGATTTTAAGCAAACAATGCAGAAAGCTTCATTCTCATTTATTTTCTAATATTTGCATGTCTAAATGTGAACCTTGTTGTTGTTGTTAGGTGCTGTGTGGCCAGTTCCTCCCTTTATATTACAAAAGGAAGCATTGCCTGATTCTGGGCCATCCTCGCAATTGTGGCTTCATTTGAGTCCATTGTTAGAACCACTGCATCGATCCATCTCACTGAATGTGAATGATCGTCAGCAAAATTTGACTTGCATGTGATATTAATGATACTGTTTGATGACTTCCACATTCCAGTGGGTCATCTCTCTTTGGAATTAGGAACAAATGTGGACCTCTTCTAATCAGTTGGCCAGGTAGCTGTCTTCCAAATTTCTTAATGTAGATGAGTGAGCCCTTCCAGTGCTGCATTAGTCTGTTGAAAGGTTTCACGTTGTATTCTGTTAGTATTGAAAGAAGTCCTAAGCTGTACAGATGGCATTGGTAAGAAGCAAGACTCCAGGAATCGACTGCATACCAATCAAAATATTTCAAAACGTGGATGCAACGCTGGGAATGCTCACTCATCTATGCCAAGAAATTTGGAAGACAGCTACGTGGTTAACCAACAGGAAGAGATCCATGTATGTGCCTATTCCAAAGAAAAGTGATCCAATGAAATGTGAATATTATATAACCATGTTGTTAATATCACATGCAAATTCAATTATTCGGAAGATGATTCGGTAACAGTTGCAGCAGCACATTGACAGGGAATGGCCAACAACTCAGGCTGGGTTCTGAAGAGATTGTGGAATAAGGGGTATCACTGATGATGTCAGATCAGATGATGATGTCTTGGTTGAAAATAGGAAATATCAGAAAGATGTTTACCTGTGTTTTATTGACTGTGAAAAGGCATCCAACTGTGTAGATCACAGCAAACTATGGAAAACATTGTGAAAAATGAGAATTCGAGAACACTTTAATTGTGTTCATGTGGAATACAGCCTGTGCATAGACCAAGAGTCTGAGACTGTCATTTGATCAGAACAAGGAGCTACTGAGTGGTTTAAAATCTGGGCAATACCTTAGGGTTGTTTCCTTTTACCACACTTATTAATCTGCACGCTGAGCAAATAATGTGAGAAACTGGACCATCTGAAGAAGAATGTGGCCTCAGGATTGGAGGAAGATTCGTTAACAACCTGTTAATGATGATAGACAGATGATAGAACCTTGCTTGCTAGAAGTAAAAGAGAACTTGAAGCATACCTGTTTGGTAAGGTGGAGGGTCAGCAAAGAAAGAGGAAGACTTTTGAGAGCAAAGGCTTTGAACTGTGTAGACCATGATAAACTATGTGTAACACTGTGAAGAATGGGTACTCTAAAGTATTTCGTTGTGCTCATGAGGAATCTGTACATAGACTAAGAGTTGTTAGATCAGAACAAGGGACTACTGAATGGTTTAAAATCAGGAAAGGTGTGTGCCAGGGTTGTATCCTTTCATCATATTTATTCAATC
>NW_006408828.1:849628-889696 GCF_000296735.1 Chrysochloris asiatica
AGCCTCGGAAACCCTGTGTAGGGTCGCTATGAGTCGGAACCGACTCCACGGCACATAACAACAACAACAACAACAATAAATATAACAGAGTACCATGAAGTATTTCCTGCTGGTGGTCTGTTAGATTACTTCCAATTTTCTTCTAATGCAGACAGTACCACAGTGGATCTTTTTATGCATGTCTGTGTGTGGGTATCACAGAGAAGCTTTCTCTAGGATATAAACACAGAGGGGGTAAATTTGGGGTTAAGGTATAAACATCTTCAACTTTCCAAGATAGCACTGGACATGTCTCCAAGCTCTATAGTTATAAGGACTTAATCATCTTGTATATTTTGTTCTGTAATTATTTTTTTCTACCTCCATTCGATATGAGCACACACACATCTATCACAGATATCCATTTGTGTTCATTAATGCAACAAGAACTTCTTGGGTACTTACTGCATGTCAGGCTTTCTTGAGCTCTTGCTTCAATCCTGTGAGGTTTTTATTATCTGAGGTAAGAGAGGCAAGCCAGGCATAGGAAGTGATTTTACTAAGGTTGCTCCTAACTAAGGAACCTCATCTGTCAGTTATACTATGGTATCTTGAGAATTGGCAGATTATAACAAGAATGACAGTTTACCAAGTCCTGAAGGTCGGCAGTTCAATCCCACCAGCCACTCTTAGAAACCCCATACATAGAAGGGCCCTGAGAGTTGGAACCAACTCTATGGCATACAAAATCAAATATTTATGAAGACCTCTGACAGGGTAATGGTTACGAGTTGGACTGTTAACTTCAAGGTCAGCATTTTGAAACTACCAGCCTTTCCGTAGAAGAAAATTGAGGCTTTCTGCTCCCATAAAGATTTACAGCCTCAGAAACCCTATACAGGATCATTATGGGTCAGAACCAACTCATAATACATAACCATCACCACCAGGTGATGCTAACTGAAAAGTTGAAGGTTCATGTCCACCCAGGGGGACCTAGAAAGACAGGCTTGACAAGCTACTGTTCCCAAACCAGCCATTTAAAACCTTATGAACATTATGTTGAGTGAAATAAGTCCATCATAAAAGGACAAATATTATATACCCTCACCTAAAAAGACAAGACAGGCCAAAGTCAAAAGAACAAAGTTTGTCAGTGGTTACCAGAGGCGAGAGGGAGGGGACAAAAATGGGTTTCTTATTTATAGATTACTGGTTTTGGTTTATGGTGATGGGAAAGTCATAATGATTAAGAGTAAAGAATGCACAGCTGATTCGTTTAGTTGCTGTTAATTGGTTAGACACCTGTAGAAGTTGAATTCATAAATAAAATAAAACAAACGCCTGACAGAGCATGGGTCATCATGAGTTGGATCCGATTGGATGACCCCTGGTTTTGAAGTCCTGGGGCGACACAAATGGTCAAGCATTAGTCTTCTAATCCAAAAGTGACTGGTTTGAGTCTACCCAGAGGCACCTTGGGAGAAAAGCAAGGAAGAAAGTGAAAAGGTCCCAGAAATTGCATACCCTCTCAAAATCCCTTGTTATGGTGTAGATGGTGTCTTAATGCCGTCTGGCAGCTGATATGATGAATTGTTGCTGTTCTTTTACTTTGGAATGAATTTGGTGGTAGGAGAAAGGGCTTTAAATCTGAACGTGCACGGAGGATGGCACGCAGGTGAGCCGTCTTTGTTGTGTGATGTGGTGACAGAAATAAAGTCAAAAGGGCCTACTTTCTCACGCCCTAGTGACCACAGTCCTTTGGGTCTTTAACACCCCCCTTCCTCTGCTTGCACAATGCATTGAGTTTTCTTTGTGTCTCAAGTCCTTCCTAATGTTGTTAGATGCCCTCAAGTCAGTTTCAACTTACAGTGACCCTGAGTACAACAGAATGAAACACTGCCCAGTCCTGGGCCACCCACACAATTGTCACTTTAAGTCCTTCCTAGGTAGAATAAGCACTGGACTGCTAACTGCCTGGTCAGCAGCTCAATCCCACCAGCCACTCTGAGGGGGAAAGATGAGGTTTTCTGCTCCTGTAAAGATGTTGTTGTTAAGTGCTGTCGAGTCGGTTTTGACTCATTGACTCATAACAACCCTGTATAGGGTTTTCGAGACGTGGCTGGTGAATTTGAACTGCCAACCTTGTGATTCGCACTGCTGATCATATCATATCATATCACATCACAAGTCCATACAGCCTCAGACATCCTATACAGGGTCGTGCTGAGTCACAGTCGACTCGATGGCACTGAGGCAGAACCAAAAGCTAAGGCCATTGCAGTGAGTTCTGTTACCCTAGAGGACAGGGTAGACCTGCTCTGTAGGGTTTCCAAAACTGTTAGTTTTTACAGAAGCAACTTGCTAAGTCTTTACTCTTCAGGACTCCTCATGAATTCAAACCACCTGACTCTTTGGGGAGCAGTCGAGCACTTTAGCAACTGTGCCACCAAGACTCCTCCTTCCTAGGTGTGAAAACAAACACAATCCCTGGGAAGGAAAACGCAAACACCAAGCCCTGTCATTTTTCCAGCTGTGTGGTCTTGGGCAGATAGCTAAACCTCTCTGGACCTGTTTCCCCCACCTTGTGGGCTTGCTGTGAGAATTAAATGGGTTAATTCACAGAGAGCATCGCAAAGGGTCCTGGTGTGGAAAATGAACTGCAGCTGTCATCACTCGTGTGTCAGCAGGCCTGGTTGGGGGGTGGGGGGCTTAGGGAGACTTGGGGTCTCCTGTTTCTTCTTCAAGCAACGGGAAACAGCACAACTCCTTTCTCAGCAGTCCATTACTGATGTTGACTCATGGAGACCCCGTGTTTGTCTGGTCTGCGCTCTGCGGTGTTTTCAGTGGCTGTGTTTTCAGTAGACAGATCACCAGGACTTTCTTTCAAGGTGCTTCTGGGTGGACTCAAACCTCCAACCTTCTAGCTAACAACTAGCTGTTAGCATGGTAACTGTATCATCCAGGGACCCCACCTTTCCATTGTGGTGGTGGTGGTTAAGTGCCATCAAGTCAGTTCCGACTCATAGCGACCCTGTATAGGTTTTAGAAAGGAGGCCTGGTAGTGTAGTGATTATGAGTTGGGCTGCTAACTTCCAGGTCAGCATTTTGAAACTACCAGCTACTCCATAGAAGAAAAATGAGGCTTTCTGCCCCCATAAAGATGTACAGCCTCAGAAACCCTATGCAGGGTCTCTATGAGTCGGAACTGACTTCACAGCACACAACAACCATCATAGGGTTTCTGAGGCTTTTTAAATCTTTGCAAGAGCAGAAAGCCTCATCTTTCTCCTACCACCTTACTGTTAGCTTCCTGCATTTTGGACCTGGGATGCCCTACACCTTGTATCTCTATGAGGTTGAAAACAGAGCACTGAGGCATCATCTACAAAATGGGATTGCCCTTCCAGCTGCCCCCCATTGGGATGAGTGGGTGTTTCTCGGTGTTTCTGGACTACTCCCTTAGCCAGTACTGCCCTCTCTGAATGCCTGGGCCCAAAAACCAAGGCCTTGGAGGCAGACGAGCCAGGGTTTGTATTTCATCATCCTTGCCCACACCACGAAAGATCAGTCCGCACCAACAAGAGCCATGCTTGTCCCCAGGCCTGCGGGACCCTCCCAAGTCTTGGGGACACTGTGGTCCTTGGGATCTGGTGTCAGTCCATGCCCAGCAGTGGCCTGCAGTGCAGAGAGCACTGGACTAGGGGGCGCATGTCCCTCTGGACTCCAGGTTTTGCAGCAACTCAATGAGATAGTTGCCTAGCTAGTAATGATAACCACATCTGCATGGGCCCAACCATTTACAAACCCCTGTTCACAACAAAGCTTCTGAGAAAAGCGTGGTTAACCCCAGTTCATGAAACAGAGACTAAGACTCAGACTGGCTGAGTGACAGCCTAGCAGGGAGACTTCACAAAACGTTACCAACTGTCCCTTTCACAGCGTTCTACTCAGCAAGGCCCATAATTCATTACCGCGGCCACACAGAGCTGACACCGCACTCACAGTTACGGGATTTACTAGAGGAGTTAGCAGGTTACAATGCAGGATCCGAAATGCTCAGGGCACAGTTGTTCCAGTCAGGACAGCCTCTTCTCAGCCAATGTTCCAAAGCTCTTTTAGGATTACTGATAAATGCCCACAGGGCACACCATTCTACCCTAAGCCTCAGCCTGAAGATGCTAGGCTCTAGCTCTGAGGGTTAGGAAACTTAGTCTCCCAATTAAGCGTCTGGAAGCAAGCCAGTCTGCAAACAAGCCACGGGTCCAAAGTCGCTCATCTTGACTTGCTCTGTGGGCTGAGAAATCCTCGGCTCTGTCTGGTGCTCTGGTTCTTGGTTCTGCTGCTCCTCTGCCCCTCCTTGGTGTCACAGCTTTCTGTCCCTGGGTTGATGTGCAGGGGTCCAAAGGACTTGGCAATTTGTCTGGTCATTCTTTGATGGTAATGAGATCCCCCATCCCTGCTTCTGAAGGAGCTCATTTTATACCCATGTCAGAGTTACAAATTTTTACAATCACAATGAACTCTGCTAACTACTCACAAACGAATCATATCATCCAGTCAGTGCCTCCTCCTGTCCTCTCTTACCCAGGCCCAGCAGGGCAAACAAGTTGTTTGGTGGGTGTTTGAAAAGCTCTAGGTGGAAGACCCACATGAAGCAATTCACTGCACCGTGAAGACGAATCAGTGCCTCCATTTCCAGGGTCCTCACACTGTCTCCTCTGGATCCGCCCTTGTTGTTTTCAAGGGAGTGGCCTGAGGAACCTGTCTGCTTCCTAAGCTGGGGGGTCTATGTCCCATTTCTTCCTCCTCCCATTGCACCTTCCTCCTCGATGCAGAACCGTCTCCCCTCTCTTCCTCCTTCATCTTGGGTTAGACCTTCCAGAATGTGGGACAGCAGTTTAGATGATTTTCAGGCACACAGTATAATTTCAGGTGATAAATGAACACTGAATCCCATGGCAAGAAATTTACTTAATTATTTTGCTTTCAATTCTCTGTCATTCCTTCTGATCCTTTTGAGGAGACAGTCTCAATTTCATGATGATGTGTCTTTTTAACATTTCTGACATGGCTTTACTTTTAGTATATTCAAGTTGACAATTGCCTTCGATTTTAAGCAAACAATGCAGAAAGCTTCATTCTCATTTATTTTCTAATATTTGCATGTCTAAATGTGAACCTTGTTGTTGTTGTTAGGTGCTGTGTGGCCAGTTCCTCCCTTTATATTACAAAAGGAAGCATTGCCTGATTCTGGGCCATCCTCGCAATTGTGGCTTCATTTGAGTCCATTGTTAGAACCACTGCATCGATCCATCTCACTGAATGTGAATGATCGTCAGCAAAATTTGACTTGCATGTGATATTAATGATACTGTTTGATGACTTCCACATTCCAGTGGGTCATCTCTCTTTGGAATTAGGAACAAATGTGGACCTCTTCTAATCAGTTGGCCAGGTAGCTGTCTTCCAAATTTCTTAATGTAGATGAGTGAGCCCTTCCAGTGCTGCATTAGTCTGTTGAAAGGTTTCACGTTGTATTCTGTTAGTATTGAAAGAAGTCCTAAGCTGTACAGATGGCATTGGTAAGAAGCAAGACTCCAGGAATCGACTGCATACCAATCAAAATATTTCAAAACGTGGATGCAACGCTGGGAATGCTCACTCATCTATGCCAAGAAATTTGGAAGACAGCTACGTGGTTAACCAACAGGAAGAGATCCATGTATGTGCCTATTCCAAAGAAAAGTGATCCAATGAAATGTGAATATTATATAACCATGTTGTTAATATCACATGCAAATTCAATTATTCGGAAGATGATTCGGTAACAGTTGCAGCAGCACATTGACAGGGAATGGCCAACAACTCAGGCTGGGTTCTGAAGAGATTGTGGAATAAGGGGTATCACTGATGATGTCAGATCAGATGATGATGTCTTGGTTGAAAATAGGAAATATCAGAAAGATGTTTACCTGTGTTTTATTGACTGTGAAAAGGCATCCAACTGTGTAGATCACAGCAAACTATGGAAAACATTGTGAAAAATGAGAATTCGAGAACACTTTAATTGTGTTCATGTGGAATACAGCCTGTGCATAGACCAAGAGTCTGAGACTGTCATTTGATCAGAACAAGGAGCTACTGAGTGGTTTAAAATCTGGGCAATACCTTAGGGTTGTTTCCTTTTACCACACTTATTAATCTGCACGCTGAGCAAATAATGTGAGAAACTGGACCATCTGAAGAAGAATGTGGCCTCAGGATTGGAGGAAGACTCGTTAACAACCTGTTAATGATGATAGACAGATGATAGAACCTTGCTTGCTAGAAGTAAAAGAGAACTTGAAGCATACCTGTTTGGTAAGGTGGAGGGTCAGCAAAGAAAGAGGAAGACTTTTGAGAGCAAAGGCTTTGAACTGTGTAGACCATGATAAACTATGTGTAACACTGTGAAGAATGGGTACTCTAAAGTATTTCGTTGTGCTCATGAGGAATCTGTACATAGACTAAGAGTTGTTAGATCAGAACAAGGGACTACTGAATGGTTTAAAATCAGGAAAGGTGTGTGCCAGGGTTGTATCCTTTCATCATATTTATTCAATCCCTATGCTGAGCAAATAAATCCGAGAAGCTGGATTACCTGAAGAACATGGGATCAGAATTGGAGGAAGACTTATTAACCTGTAATATGCAGATGATACAATTTCCCTTGCTGGAAGTGAAGAGAACTTAAAATACTTACTGATACAGATCAAAGACTAGAGCCTTCATTATGGATTGTACCTCAATGAAAAAAAACAAAATATCCTCACAACTGGACCAAGAAATAACATTGTGATAAACAGAGGAAAGGTGAAGTTTTCAAAGACTTCATTTTGCTTGGATCCACAATCATCACTAGTGGAAGCAGTAGTCAAGAAATCACACGATATATTGCTTTAGGCAAATCCATGGCACAAGACGTCTTTAAAGTGTTCAAGAGCAAAGATACCATTTGAGGACTAAGGTGCGCCTGACCCATACCACAGTATTTCCAATAACCTCATGTGCATGTGAAAGTTGAGCAGTGAATAAGGAAGACTGCCGAAGAATTGATGCATTTGAATTATAGTTTTGGAGAATCTTAAAAAGTATCATGGACTGGCTGAAGAACAAACAAATCTGTGTTGGAAGAAGTACAGCTAGAATGCTCCTTAGAAGCCAGGATGATAAAACATTGTCTCTCATACTTTAGCCATGATTGAAGGGACCAATCCCTGAAGAAGGACATCATGCTTGATAAAGCAGAGTCAGTGAACCAAGGAAATGGACGAGCAGCAGCAATGGGCTGAAATGTGACAGCAATGGTGAGGATGGAGCAGGATGGGGTAGTGTTTGTTCTGTTGTGCATAGGATCACTGTTAATTGGAACCCACTCTATGGCACCTCACAACAACCTCCTGAAATGGTTGATTATTGGCCAATTCTTTTTAGTATATGATTCTGTGTATTCCTTTCATCTTCCTTTGATGCTTCCTGTGTCTTTAAGTTTTTGCCCATAAAATTGTTTAATATCGAAACTTGAGGCTTAATTTTTTTTTCTTCAGTTTTTTCAGTTTGAGAAATGCTGAACATTTTCTTCCCCTTTGGTTTCCTAACTCCAGGTTTTACTTTGTCTTTTCAAGCCACCCTCTAAAATGTGTCGTTCAGCTCTTTTACTTCATCATTTCTTCCTTTTGTTTTAGCTACTCTACCTTCAAGAGCTAGTTTCAAAGTCTCTTCTGACTTCCATTTTGGTCTTTTCTTCTCTTCCTGTCTTTTAAATGAACTTTGTTTTCTTCCTGTAGAATGTCCTTGATATCACCCTACAATTCATCTGGTCTTCAGTCATTAATGTTCAGTGTGTCAAATCTGTTCTTGAGATGGTCTCTAAGTTCAAGTGAGATATACTCAATGTCACACTTGGACTTGTTTTAATTTTCTTCAGCTTCAGCCTGAAATTGCATATCAGAAATTGATGATCTGTTATGCAGTCGATCTCTGGTCTTGTTCTGACTGATGAGATGGTGCTTCTCCATAGTTTCCTTCTACAGATGTAGTCAAGTTGATGCTGACGTATTCCATCTAGTGAAGTTTGTGTGTACAGTCACTGTTTATGTTGTTGGAAAATGCATTTGCAATGGTTAAGTTATTGGTCTTGAAAAACTCTATCCTGAGATCTCTAGTATCATTTCAACCATTAAGACCATATTTTCCAATTGCTGATGCTTCTTCATTAACAACTTACACATTCTAATCAGCAGTAATTATTAATGCACCTTGAATACATGCTTGGCCAATTTTAGACTATAAAAGTTGGGAAAAGTATTTAATTTCTTCATCATTGTCATTAGTGATTTGTACGAAATTTGAATACTCATTGTATTAACTGGTCTTCCTTGTAAGGGGTAGGGATAGTACCTTATCACTGACAAGCTTGTTAGGATAGATCTTGAAGTGTTCTATTTGACAATGAATGTGTCGCCACTCCTCTTCAATTTGTCATTCCTGGCATACTAGATAATATGATTTCCTGATTCAAAATGGCCAGTACCAGTCCATTTCAGCTCACTCATGCCTAGAATACCTCTCTCCCAGTACTTCATTTCAATTTTGACAACTTCCCGTTTTCCTTGAGCCATACTGCATACATTCCACAATCTGGTAATTAATGGATGTTTTCAGCCACTTCTTCTCCTTTGGAGTCAAGCCACATCAGCAAATAGAAGTGCTGAAAACTTTACTCCATCCGCAGCATCGTCAAGGTCAAGTCAACTTTGAAGAAGCAGCTCTTCCCCAGTCACATTTTAAGTGCTTTCCAACCTGAGGGGCAGAGCTCCAAAAACTATATAGAGACAATATTTATAATGTTTTCAAAGGCTAATTTTTTAGACTACCAAGTTCTTCTTCCCAGTCTGTTAAAGTCTGAACGTTCCCCTGGAACTTGGTGGTCTTACTGACATGGTATAATGCTCAGCATCAAGGCAACATGCAAGTCACCACAAGACAACAGATGGACAGACCAGTGGGGGACATGTGTACCTAATGTGTACCTAATACATGTGGTTTTTCTAAGTATGGCCTTTTATCTTTTTCTTTGATTCTTGCTTCAACTCTCATTCTCTCTTCTTCACGTGTCATCACCTTGCTTCAGGATCGGCTGCATGTTTTGTGAGTCCCCCTGCAAAATACATAGGGTCACCTCGATGGTACCTAGCAACAATGACAGTGAAAAATAAAAAGATAGGGCCCTTTGTCCAGCAATTGCTAAGTGTTTCAAAATGGTAGCATTTTTTCAACAATTGCTAAGATTTTAAAAATGGCAGACTCTTGCTCAACAGTTACGGAGAACTTCAAGACGGCAGAGCAAGTGTGTGACGTTTTAAAGCCTGGGACTGTGTGTTACAATGCAGCTCACAAACCCATGAAGCCAGCTTTACTCTGCCTTCCACAATTGCTCTCAAGCCCACCCACTTTTAATAGTCTGGTGTGTGCTCTTCCATACTCATATATATCAATAGTCACGTAACGAGTCAAAAATTCTTAGAAGGGTTGTTTTATTCTATACTCTTGTCTATATCTTGCTTTTCTAATTTAACATGGCATGGGAATTCCTCCAGCTAGTGTGGGAGATTAACTCCATTCTCAAGAAAGACCACATTAGAGCCATGCTGTAGCTGAATGCTCTCCCATTCAGCTGGTCCCTGACAGAGAGGCATTGGAAATTCTATTTACAATATTTGGCTGTTTAAAAAAATTCTACAGTGAGTGCCCTTGTGTTTGGGCATCTTAATGCTGTGAAGCATATGCACATCCAGGGTAAAGCTTCCTTTTTGTTTTTTTAAAGCTTACATTGTGCATTGAGTGATAGTTTACATGGGAGAACATCAGCTTTACACTCATCCTGTCATATTTTGTATCATTGCCATGATTACAATCACCTCCATGCATCATCATTCAACAGTAGTTACTTCTATTCCCTCTGGGGATTTTTTTGTTTTTGTTTTTTGATGTACACAGAAACACTCAGGAATGTATAATCATTTAAAAACCCAGGAGCACATTCTACAAGCCTGCCTCCTGGCCACCAGCACACAGCCTGTCTCTTTCCATGAGTCCAGAGTCCTCAGCAGCTCCCTCTCTCCATGTCATCATCTCTGCCTCCATCTTTGGTGTCGCTGCTTCTCTGGATAAGGTCCCACATTCTGCTCATACTCTTCTCCCTTGATGGCCCTAGGATCCTCTGTTCCTGGAATATAAGATTAACTACTCCCCTTTATGTTACAAATCTTCTACCTTTACAGTTGTGACAATCGCAATTAGTCATAACAATTACTCACTATTGAATCATAAGGATCTTATCCCCATCTCCTTTCACCAGACCCATCTAGATAAGTTGAAAATGGAGATTCTACCTTCCCCTGCACACTCTGAAACTAAATTCTCACTTGAATACTTTGTAAGCTAGACACTTCATGCCTTCATATTTCCCCTGTGTACAGAGGGGATATGTATGATCTTTGATGTGAAGATTCCTTCCCTCTTGGTTGGTATTTTGAACTACTACATCCATAAGTAGAAGCTCTGGTAGCGCAGTGGTTATGAATCAGGCTGCTAACCTGAAGGTCGGCAGTTCGAAACTACCAGCTGTTCCACGGGAGAAAAATGAGACATTCTGCTCCCGTAAAGATTTGCAGCCTCGGAAACCCTGTGCAGGGTCACTATGAATCGGAACCGACTCCATGGTACTTAACAACAACAACAACATCCATAAGTATAGGGCAAGTGTCAAACTTCCTTTTGAAATTCATTTATTGTACCCCAAACAAGTAAGCCAGTGTAACGAGAGGTGGAAGCACCCTGGTTGGGTTGAGGTGGTAATGATGTCTGGGAGACACAACACAGATCTCGCACTGGGCTTAGGCGGAAGGAAGGTGGGAGGTAGTTCTACTTTTGCCCCTGCAGCCCAGAAGCGAGAGAACATAAAAATTAGGGTTCCTTCTTGGATTACTGCCGTCCAGTTAGTTCCAACTCTTAGTGACCTTCTGTAGTTTCTAGAGGAAATGCCTGTGGAAGACAGAACAAAACCTGGAGTATATCTGACATCAATAAAACACCTTAGTGATAGTTGTCCTGGGAACTGGCGGTTCCTGTTTGCTCTTTAATTCACTCAGTTAATGAACCTAGTCTATGTTGGGTACCCTGGGAGCACAGCGCTGAGCTAGCCCTGGGTCTGGCCTGCCCAGGTGTTCTAGTCTAGTAGGAAGCATGTCTGCCTTTATGCTGCTTTCCTAGCTCAGAAAGAATCCACCACATGTCTACGTGGTCACACAGACACACACAATCATACATACAGTCACACCCACGTAAGTCACACACACAACCACACTCAAATGCAGTCATACATACACTCACATGTGGTTGTTAAGTGTCATCGAGTCATCTGCACAACAGAATGAAACACTGTCTGTTCTGTGCATTGATGAACTTGAACCCATGTCGCTGTACTGTGTCAGTCCGTCTCCTTGGGAGTCTGTTTTCTGACCCTCCATGTCTTTCTCCAGGAAACTGGTTCTTTCTGGTAATATGTCCGAAGTCTAAGAGACAAAATCTTGTCATCCTGGCTTCTAAGAAGCATTCTGGCTGTATTTTTTCCAGCACAGATCTGTTTGTTCTTCTGATAGTCCATGGTACCATTAATATTCTTTTCCAACATAACAATTCAAATGCACCAATTCATCACTGGTCTTCCGTATTTACACGTAGTTACACCTAATCATAATCACCTCACACGCAGGCATGCACTGTCTTACACAATTATAGTCAAAGCCACACAAATCACATCCACATGTAGCCATGCACATGTCTCAACACACACACGTGTTACACACAGCCGCACACATGTGCACTCTCGCATGGTCACACACTCACACATGGACACACACACACACGGTTGCACACAATAACACACACAATCACACACAGCAGCTAACAACCTTGTCTTTACTCCAGGCACTACTTGGGGAGCCCTGGGATGGTTGCCGTGGCAACCAGGATTCTGAAATCCTAACTTGTGGGTGTCTGAATCCCTTCTCTGAATATTACATTAGCAGTGAAGTGTGTGCTCTGAGTTCTGAGTCATTTCCCCTCAGGGGTCTGGCTGGGCAGCCAACCAGAGAGTTAATGAGGAGGGTCCATTAATGGCTGACAACTTCCTGTCTGGATGATGGAGTGGCCCAGCCAGGTGCTTGTAGGAAGGCTCTATCTGCAGACACATGCAGGTATGTGCAAGCACACGTGTGTGCACACATGTGGGTGTGTGCACTCAAATATGAGTCATTTGGATGCGACCCGAGAGTCTTCTCAGATGAGGCAATGAGAATGTGTGGCAGCCATGATATCAGGCCAGGCCCCCAAGATCTTCATGCCTACCACAAAAGAGTCCTGGTGTGGCACTGTGGGTTAACACACTGGACTGCAAAGTCGGTTTGAACCACAGGGTTGGCAGTTCAAGCTCACCAATCGCTCCTTGGCTACCCTATACAGGGTTGCTATGAGTTGGAACCGACTCAATGGCACTTAACAATAACAATAATACAAAAGAGGTTTGTTTGTCATTCATGCAAAATCCAGCTGGGTCAACATCCTGTTCCATCTTGTAGCAGTTGTATCTGAAAGACGTGACTGCTAACATCACAGTCAAAACAACACCATCAGCTGACTGCGACCCCGGCAACCCCAGGTGTGTCAGAGTAGAACTGTGCCCATACAGAGCTCAACCAACCATTGGCTTTTCAGTGTAACCTGCTAAAGCTTTCTTCCAAGGTGTTTCTGGGGGGATTGGAACAGCCAAACTTTCTGTTAGCAGCCAAATGCATTAATCTTCATGCCACCCAGGGACTCCAAACCTCACTATGACAGAGAAAGAGGTACTGGAGGAGCCCCACCAGCTCTGAGGAACTGCCTGGGCCCAGAAGGGCAGTGTCCTCCTGCTTAGATTTCAGCGGTGCTGGTCTGACTGCAAGAGAGGCCCAGGGGCTGGTTTGTAAGTACCGTGGTCCTGGTTACAGTCTTCCCTTTGGGTATCTACAAACCAGAGCACCCTGGCCCAGAGTGGTTCAAATCCTGGCTCAGCCACCTGCTAACAGGGTGGCCTCAGATGATGCATAGTTAGAGTCCTAGCAGGAAACAGGTGTCACACTCAAAATATGAGGGTTTGGAGAGGACTCACTTATGAAGGGACAAAGGACCATGCAGTAAACAGGGTCTGGGAACAGCTGAGCTATTGCTACCCTAGGCCCAAGGAGACAAGGACCAGGATCCTGGAAGGAGACAGTCATGAACAAGTGGGCCACCTTGAGAGGGACACACCTTCACACGAGGGACACAGTCTGCTTGTGGAACTCATCTTGACTTCACTCGCCTTCCTCCCTCCTAGCTCTGCTGGAGCTCCCTATTGACTGAACCCAACAGAAGTCAAAAGGCCGGGAAAGACAGTGAGTTTGTACAAACAGGTTAGCCTAGCAAGGCAGAGTACCTCTGGGAGGACAAATGGACGTTATCTAATGTGGACAATCATTTTCTAATCTTAGGGCCTGTTTCCTAGTCTGTAAAATGGGACTACTAATATCTGTGAGCAAGTTATTCTTGTTAAGTGCTGTCAAATTGGTTTCTATTCATAGTGACCCTATATAGGGTTTCTGAGGAATGGCTGGTGGGTTTGAACTACCAACCTTGCGATTCAAACTGACCTTGTGGTCCAGCACATTATCCTGCAGCGCCATACCAGGACTCCTAGTGGTTCTTGTTTGTTGTTGTTATGTGCTGTCGAGTCGTTTCCAACCCATAGCGACCCTGTACGGGGTTTCTGAGGCTGTAAATCTTTACGGGAGCAGAAAGCCTCATCTTTTTCCCACAGAACAGCTGGTGGTTTCGAACTGCTGACCTTACGGTTCACAGCCCGATTCGTAACCACTACGCTACCAGAGCTCCTTAGTCATAGTGACCCTGTATAGGAGCAGCTGGTGAGTTTGTGGTTCAAACATACCTGGCAGTCCAGCGCAGTAACCCACAGTGCCACACCAGGACTCCATAGTGGGTTACAAATTAGACTGCTCACTACAACTACCAGCCATTCTGTGGGAGAAAGATGAGCTTTCTGCTTCCTTAAAGATTAAAAATCTTAGAAACCCTACACAGGGTCGCTATGAGTCAGAACTGACTCCACACCACCACCACTAATATCTACCTTCTTGTGTGCAGAAGGCAAATGGAATAGCAACTGCAAAGATTTGGCATATAATAAGCACTCAGCAAATGATACTTTTTCAGTGTCTGAAAGCATTTTGCATTTAATGGTTTCCAACCCAGGATGCGCCAATTATTCTAAAGTCTGATGTGAAATTCTCCAATTCTCTAAACAAAATTGTTTTTTCCAAATAATAACTACCATTTTTTGTTTCTATTCTATATGTCAGATATCTTACAGATATTTTCTTATTTTAGCCTTACAATGCTTCTTTAAGTGTTATCCCTAACAAATGGGGACTTGGGCACAGAGAGGTTAAGTAACCTGGCAATGGTCAGCCAGCCAGGAAGAGGGTCTGACCCCAAAGCTCACAGTATCCCTCACTGATCTACTCTGGTCTCTGAGGATGAGCCAGCAATTGGTAGAAGTGGAAGATATGGCACATCCACAGTTGGGGGATTTCTCTTACTCTGATGAGGCAAATACATCTAAGGTCCAGGACCGCGTCTTTCCAAAGGCCCCTTACAACCATGGTAGACTTCAGAAGGTGCCCCTGTCATCTTGGCAGCTCTGTACCTGCCCACGCTTGAGCTCACTCATCCATTAGGCTGTTGCTGGTTCATTTCAGGTCATTCCTTCCCAACCCCACCTGGCCAGCTCAACACCAGCAGGGCAGAGAGCCCAACCTCGGAGCCAGGTAAGGAGGCAATCTTTGTGTGTGTGTGTGTGTGTGTGGGTGCCCACAGGTAGCTTTTCAAGATGGAGTAGGTGGTCATTCAGGGTGGCGGGAAAAGGACACAGACATTCTGGGTACCAGGGAGGTTCCCTGATACCATATAACTCTTCTACGTCCTGATGCAATGCCTGAACTTCCACCATTAGATCTCCTTTGAGACCGTAGAATTGTCTTCCTTTGAAAGGCTGCTGATAAAAGACATAAACATTTGGGCCCTTTGTTTACCCTATTATGAAGTATTCAGTATTAAGTCTGTTGTTGTTAAGTGCCTTTGAGTCCGTTCTGAGCCACCCTGTATACGGTTTTTGAAGAGCTGCTGTTGAGTTTGAACTTGCAGCTCCAACTGACCGTGCCGTCGAGTGCTTCTGTAAAGGATTAACTCAGGGCAAAGCTGTTGGGGGTGCAACCCTGGGCAAAAGTGGGCAGGCAGTTCCCAGAGACAGGACTCTGAGGAATGGGGGCCAGCCATCAGTTGAAACAGTCCCCAACCCCAGCATCTTTCAGGGACATCCTCCAGGGCCCTGAGTCACCTTGGCAAACTCTATGCAGTACCCTCAGGGGAAGCGTGGTACCTACCCATGTTATTATGCCAGGACCCCAAATTAGAATTCTGTTCTACTTGCACGTAAGGGTTCCCCTGGAGGCAGGACCTTTAGGGTCACCTCAGAGCCCCACCTTCTCTTGACTAAGGAGAACCAGAGAGACATCCTCAAAGAGCGCTCTGAGATGACCCAGCCACGTCATTTTCCCACGTGAATGCTGAGGTCCAGAGCCTTGTAGGGCATGGTTCACCATCGTGGGGCAGGTTGGTAGAGGAGCCTGGCTCTCCGAGGCTTCAGCAGACATTTGGCTTTGTAGGACAGAGGCTAGGCGTGCGCCTGGTGAACGGGAGCAGCCGCTGCAGCGGAACAGTGGAGGTGCTGCTCCGGGCAGCCTGGGAGCCCGTGTGCGGGGCGACATGGGATGGCCGAGCCGCCGAAGCCGTGTGCCGCGCGCTGGGCTGCGGTGGGGCGCAAGGGACCTCCCTGTCCAACCGGCCTCCCCGGCAGCCGCCCCCCTGGCCCACCGCGGGCAACTCCAGCTGGGCTCAGAACGACACACGGGCGATCGCGCCCGCCATCTGGTGCTGGGGCACTGAGTGGCCGCTTTGTGAGGTGCTGGACCACGCCTGCAGCAGCGATGGGAAAGCGGCCCAGGTCATCTGTGAAGGTATGAGCTGGTGGTATCTGCCTCGACCCCCCAGGGCTTCAGCCACTTCTCCTCACTCCTGTCCCCAGTCCTGACCACTGGAGTCTCACCTCACTGTCCAACCTCCAGTCCTCTGCCACCAGCGCCAACACCTCTGGTTTCCACACCAGGAGGCCCTCAGCATTGGATCTCCCATTTCCTTAGACCCAGTGCTTAGATGCTGTCCACCCCCTCAACCCCAACTAGATATCCAGATGAACCCACTGTTCCCAGTCTGACATCTTGGGTCTCTAATCATAACTGGGTCTCCAACTCCTGTTCCCCTCCCTACCCACCTCCATCACCACTCCTTCCCCCACATACACAAAAAGATACCAGGTTTCCAGGGGCTCCTTAGCTTCCCTGTCCCCAGACCCAACAGGGCCCCCAGTACTGCCTATCTTAGTCTACAGCCCCTAGCACGACCTGCCCAGTTCCAATCACCCCTCTCCTCCACCCTGTCCCTCCCCTCTTCTTCCTCCCACCATTAACAAAACACCTCTCCTGGGCGCACCCCCACCCCACCCCCAGAGAACCGCGCCGTGCGGCTGGTGGACGGCGGTGGCAGGTGCGCAGGACGCGTGGAAATGTTGGAGCGCCAAGAGTGGGGCTCCGTGTGTGACGACACCTGGGACCTCGAGGACGCCCACGTGGTGTGCCGGCAAATGGGCTGCGGTTGGGCGGTCCAGGCTCTTCCTGGCTTGCATTTCGTCCATGGCCAAGGGCCGATCCACAGGGACCAGGTGAACTGTTCAGGAGCAGAAACTTACCTGTGGGACTGCCCGGGGCAACCAGGAACCGGCTACTGCGGCCACAAAGAAGACGCGGGCGTGGTGTGCTCAGGTTAGTGGGTGCCATGCCTGGACCTCAGTGCTCTGGGTGGCCAAGCCCGTGATTTGTGCTGGGATGTGGACATAGCCCTAGAGAGGCTCCATTAGGAGCGGAGAGGAGTTGTTGTTGTTGTTAAGTGCCATGGAGTCGAAACCGACCCATAGCGACCCTCTGTAAGGTTTCCAAGGAGTGACTGGTGAGCTTGAACCACCGACCTTGCAGTTCAAACAGCTTTGCAGTCTGTCGAATTAACTCACAGTGCCACACCAGGACTCCACCTTGTTGTTGTTATGTGTTGTGGAGTCGGAACCAACTCATAGCCACCCTGTACAGGGTTTCTGAGGCTGTAAATCTCTACAGGAGCAGAAAGCCCTATCTTTCCCCCCATGGAACAGCTGGTAGTTTCGAACTGCTGACCCTGAGATTAGCAGCCTGATTCATAAACACTACGCTACCAGAGCTCCTTAGGGGAGAGGAAAACTAGGCAAAAATCATTTAGGGGACCCTGTGCCAAACCCATGGCCATGAGAAGAGTCCATCTCATAGTGAGCCTACAGAACAGGGTAGCACTACTCTATAGGATTTCCTAGACTATAAATCTTGCAGCCGCAGACAGCCTCATCATTCTCCCCAAGGCAGCTAGTGGGTTTGAACCACTGACTTTGTGATTAGCCGCCCAATGCTTATCCTACTGTACTACCAGGGCTCATGGGAGTTGTTTTTGTTGTGAAAGTGCTGTCAAGTCGGTTCCAATTCATAGCGACCCTGTGTAGGGTTTCCAAGGAGCAGCTGGTGGGTTTGAACAGAGAGCGGGGTTGATCATGTGGTTCAGAGACATCACCAGAGAGACCCCGTGCATATGAGAGACCACAAGCCTCTGCCCAGTCTCATGCTTGTCCTCAGTGTGCATGGAAATCCCTGGGGCTCTTGTGAAGACACAGGTTCTGATTCGGTAGGTCTGGGGCAGGGCTCAGGATACTGCATATTTAACAAGAGACCAGGGCCTACTAATGCTGCTGGTCCTTGGTCTACACTTTGAGTAGCAAGGATAGGGTATGGAGAAGGAACCCTGGTAGCACAGTGGTTAAGCTCTTGGCTGCGACTGAAAGGTGGTGTTCAAACCCACCAGTGACCCTTTGGGAGGAGGAAAGACCTAGCAGTTGTTCCAGTAAAGATGCCAGTCTTCAATATCCCCCTGGACAGTCCTGCTCTGTCAGGTAGGGTCATCTGAGTCACAACCAACTCAACACCACACAACTCAACAGGGTCAGTATGGACAGGGAAGATGAAATGTGGATCCAAGAGGGAGGAGCACCGGAGCTGGAAACCGCTTGGCTATTGTTGTTAAGTGCTGTCGAGTTGGTTCCTTGTATAGGCCTTCCAAGAGCAGCTGGTGGGTTTGAACTGCCAATCTTGAGGTTACCAGTCCAGTCTTATCCTACAGTGCTGTACCAGGGCTGTGGGGGGCTGAACTGGAGGACTGGTTTCAATCCAGATTATCCTGACACAGTCTCCTCCCCGCCCCCCTCTCTCCCCACAGAGCACCAGTCCTGGCGCCTGACCGGGGGCACTGACCCCTGTCAGGGCCAGGTGGAAGTCTATTTCCGTGGAGTCTGGAGTACTGTGTGTGACAGTGAGTGGTACTCACAGGAGGCCGAGGTGCTCTGCCGGACCTTGGGCTGTGGGACCATGAACAGAGTGATCAAGGGACTGCCCCACTCGCTGGCGGGCAGGATGTACTACTCATGCACCGGGGCAGAGTCCACCCTCTCTGACTGTTCCTGGAGGTTCAACAACTCCAATCTCTGCCGCCAGTCGTGGGCAGCCAAGGTTATCTGCTCAGGTATGGCCCTCTACTACCCCACCCCCCTCCCTAGATCAGGAATTCCTCTGATCAGCCTGAGGACCAGGGCTTGGACGAGGAGCAGCAAAGACTGGCATTAATAACACCATTGCCCTTACCATGCCCAGGCAGGCATTACTCTCCCTTACAAATCCTTCACTCAGCCCCAGAATCAAGAATCCAATATTTGTTAAGGCGTTGTCTTCTAGGAAAGGGCTGGTTCCATGGCAGAATGTGTTGTTGTTGTTAAGTACCGTTGAGTCGGTTCTGACTCATAGTGACCCTGTACAGGGTTTCCGAGGCTGTAAATCTTTATGGGAGCAGAAAAGCCTCATCTTTCTCCTGCAGAACCACTGGTAGTTTTGAACTGCCGACCCTTGAGGTTAGCAGCCCGATTCGTAACCACTATGCTACCAGAGCTCCATGGCAGAATGCTCACTTTCTATTCTGGAGACCTAGGTTCAAATCCCAACTCATGCCCCTCGCGTGCAGCCACCACGCATCTGTCAGTGGAGACTTGAGTGTTGCTCTGATGCTGAACAGCTCTCAGAGGAATTTCCAGACTAGGGTCGTCTAGGAAGAAAGCCTGCTTGATCCACTTCTGAAAAGCAGCCAATGAAAATCTACTGAGTACAACAATCTGACCCACAGCCAATCATGGGGCAGCATTTTTCTCTGTTTTGCATGGGGTCACCATGGTCACCATTCGACAGCAGACAAAAACAATATATCAAGCAGTGGTTCCTGTTAACTAGAATTGGCTTAGGCAGTAGAACCAACTTACCATCCTCAAGCTGGCAAGCATATGAAACTGAACTATAAACATTACAAACACCAACTCAATGGCATACAGCCACAGCAGTAGTATGCAAGAGAACAAAAGACTGCCCAGTCCTGCACTGCCCTCACAATTGTTATTTTGTTTATTAATAAATGTTTGCAGCTCTTTCTTCTCATTTTGAGTCATGGCCCATCAGCAAATGAAGGTCCTGAAACCTTTATTCCATCTACATCATTGGATCCAACTCTATTTTGAGACCGGAGCCCTAGTAACATAGTGAATTATGAGCTGGACTATTAACCATGAGGTCAGTGGTTTGAATCTATCAGTCACTCTATGGAAGAAAGATGAGGCCTTCTGCTTGCTCCCACAAAGATTTATAGCCTCAGAAACCCTGTACAGGATCACTATGAGTTAGAACCGACTCAGTGGCTTATCACCATCTACTTTGAGAAGGCAGCATCCCCCCAGTTGTATGTATTTTGGGTACCTTCCTACCTGAGGCACTGTATCTGACAATGTTTTACTGCTATTCATCAGATTTCCAGGGGCTAATTCCTTCTTCCTAGTCTGTTCTTGGTCTGGAAGCTTTGCTGGAGTCTGTCCACCATGGGTGACCCTGCTGGTATTTGAAACACCAGTGGTGTAGCTTCCAGCATCCTAACAACATGCAAGCTACCACAGTACCACAAACTGATAGACAAATGTGGATGAACCCCTTTAGTTTAAGCCAAGAATCTTCCCAGTGTTTATTGCGGGGGAGGGCAGGGGCTTCTTTAGCTATGTCCTGCCCCAAATGGGTACTTGTCCCTAGTTGCGGGACACCTGTCTTTAAGCTCTAGGCTTGGCACACAGTAGGTGCTCAGTAACTAAGTGTTGTGTTAATGAGCCGTACTTTCTGACAGGTTCCCACGACCTGTCCTCTGCTGAAGTCCCCACTAGTCTTCAGCCGGTCACTGTAGGTGAGTGTTGCTGGCTATGAAACCTCTCAGTGTGTGTGTGTGTGTGTGTGTTTACCCCAGGAGGGGCCTGCTGCTGACTTGTCTTGGGGTGGGGGGCTTGTTCTCCTCCCCACCTCCACCCTTCACATCAGACCCACAGCTCACAGAGACCCGATTTTTGTGGTCAGAAGTCTGCGTCCCCGTCCCCATGCTCCTGTGAGCTCCTGTAGCTAGTCTGATACCATCTGGAGCTAGGGATGATCCTGAGCCAGCAGGTGACAGCGGCTGAGAGTACGAGCCAGTGCTAGGCGCTAGGCCAGTCTTCATAACTGTTGTTTCGGAATCCTTTTCTCCTCCCAGCAGCCCGATGCCCACTCACACTTTCTTCCTGAGGTCGGGGCAGGGGCCATGAGGCTTCACAGGAGCAAAGCGATACCCCATCTCCATGGACCCAGGGACCCACAGTCCTGCCCATCAGTCCCGCTGTCAGCCTAGCCTTCTGGGCCCTCATTCCAATAGTCTCCCCTTCACAGCCCAGCCGCTGTCAGGCACAGATGGAAATGGGGAGGGGAAAGTGAAGTCAGACATTGTCCCCCCTTCACCCCATTCCTCCTCAGGCAGTCAGCTCCTGCCCTCCCTGACAATGCTGTCACTACCTTCAATGAGTGGATGAGGGCCCCTAGGGCCCTACTTCAACCTCCAACCATCCTGTGTTCTGGGTCTTTTAAGCAGAGGTGGGCCAGGTATGGGAGGGGCAGGGAGAAACAGCCGAGCAGGGGCTGCAATGTGAGTCCCAGGCACAGAAACAGGATCTCACCCTCCTGAGGGTCTCTTCCCTGTGAGGGTGGCTTCAAGTCTGCATCATCCTCTGTGGAGCTTTCTGCTCACCACCCCACTCCTCTCTGTAACAGTAGCCATTGCCATCTTGGACTGGGTCTTCTTGTCGACCTCTCACTAGACAAGGCCCCCAAAGACCTGTGATGATGTCATCATATTTGTATCCCTGGATCCTAGTGTCTGGAGCACACTAACTCAGAAAAACACCCAAAAAACTAAACAGGGTCGCTGTGGGTCGGAACTGACTCAATGACACTTAACAACAACATAGGTATACAGTGGGTACTCAGTCATTGTCTGTAGAACAAAGACTTCGTGGTCCATAAAATAATGACACTAGAGACCAAGAGAGGGGAATGTACCAGGTAATACATTCGTTCAATCAATTACCCATTAATTCAATATGTATTTAGTGAGCACCAACTACATACTTGACATCTAAAAGCAGATGGCAGAGACTGACAGAAGGAAGGGAAGAGGAAGATTGGAGTTGTAGAGGGGAATGGAGAGTCCAGAAGAAGGGAGAAAAGAAGTCTGCCTGCTTCACTTTCTCCCTGATTTGGGATTCTTGCTTCTAGAATCTTCTGTGACAGTGAAAGTAGAGGGCAAGGAATCCTGGGAGCTAATTCTCTTCATTTCCTGCATCATCCTGGGAATCCTCCTCCTTGGCTCGCTCATTTCCATAGTCTTCCTCCTCCTGAAAGTTAAAGGAAAATACGGTAGGTACAGAGTTCTAGGAAGCAGGGGGCAGGTCTGGTGACAGAAAGAAGCAGGCCTGGGGTGTAGCTAGTTCAGAGGATCACGGGCATTTGTGGGAACCCAACAAGGAGGGCAATGGTCCAGCAATGAGTCCAGCTAGCACTGGCTCTAGGAAGCATCTCCTGATGGCGGAGATTCTCTCAGCATGCCCCAAGGAGGTGGAGCCACCAGAGAGGAAGACTGTGTGGAGAGTGGGTTTCAAGAGAAAGGTGTTTTAGTGAGACTAGAACCAGGTATGGTGGGAGAGGGCACAAAAGGGCTTGTCATGACTTATAGACACTCTTTCTCCCCTCCCTCAGCCCTCCCTGTTATGGTGAACCACCAGCACCCATCTGCTCCCACTCCAACAGGGACCAACAGCTACCAAGAGGCCCCCATCACCATCCCCAAGGAAGAAGGTAGGATTGTGGAAGTGGGGAGGACTGGGGAGAACAGAAAGGTGTGCTTTCTGGAGGGTTGGTTCTGCTTGAATCTAAACAGTGTCCTCTGGAGCTGAGACCCGGGCCAACCCACTAGTGGCTGTGGGACCTTGAGCAGGTTCAAGCCTTCTCTGGGCTTTGATGCGCAGATGACCCTTTGCATAAGTGTTTAAGTTCTGGACCAACGTAGGACCTGGGCATTTTTGACCTTGGTTCTTAGAGGAATATACTCCTGAACTAACTGGTCTAGTGATTGCAACCATCAATCAGCCTCCCTATGAAGATTTGCCTGTAACATCATTTTATTTCAGATTTTCTGAATGAAAAAAAAAAAAAAAGGAATAGGTCTCTACATTGATACCTCTTAAAATTCTTGCCTAGTCAATAGAATTTATTCCTACTGCATTATACATCTATTCAGTCATTGCTGTTTGGAAGAGTTCAGTGGTAGGAAAACCAATTCAAAACTCAGCAGATGTTATAAGTACTCAGCACACAGTATCCATATACTTGAGAAGACAGTGGGAATGCAGCTGCAGCAAGCACAGGGATACTGCTCTCTGGTGAAGGACCAGACAACCTGCTCCTCTGAGCAACTGGTTAGCCTCTCCCTGCTTCCAGTTCCTCACCTGTAAGATGGGAATAGCCATGTATCTTCATCATGCGCAGTTGTGAAGATGAAACAAACTAATATTTGTTCATAGTGTCTAGTATGCAGGGAAGGGTATGTAAGTGGGTTGCCTATTTTGAGGTGGGGATCTTGGGAAGTCCAGGATGGATGGCACGCTCCCTGCCTCTCTGCCTGACATTCTATCCATGACTCAATTCTTCTTTCCCCAGTTTCCAAGTTTCCCACCCAGATCCAGATGCCAGTCCCTCAGGACTCCGATTCTAGCTCTGACTCTGACTATGAACACTATGACTTCAGTACCCAGCCCCCCGTGGCCCTGACCACCTTCTACAGTGAGTACCCTGTCCTGGCTCCCAGCGTCCACCCTCCAACCCAAGGAACCATCCCAAGTGGCACCTCCACAACATGAATAGAGTCTCCTTGCTACCCACAAGACTGGCTGTAAATGGAGCCTTGGTGTTTCTGTGGGTTAGATGTTGGTCAGTAGTTCAAACCCACCAGCCGTTGAGAGGGAGAGCGATGAGGCAGTCTGCTCCCGGGAAGATCTGTAGTCTTGGGAACCTTATATAGGGTTGCTATGAGTCTGAATCGATTCGTTGACAGTGGTTTGATTTCTGGCGTTAGGTTTTTGTGATCGTGGTCTGAGTGGTTTTGAGAGACAGCTGCCTCAGCCGAATTCCTTTTACTTGTTTTCTCTCTGACTTCTTTCCCTCCCATGTTTCTCTGGTCTTAAGACCATCCTCAGGCCCTTAGCCTTCAGTTGATAGTGACTGTGTGTCTGTGTGAGGTGGGAGGGACACAGTTCTGCTTGCACGGCCCCCTTCAGTGTCCCTCCTGCCTGGACGGACATCATCTCTACCCTCCCCTCCATCCGTTTCCCTTCCCTTCTCTTCTCCCCCTACACTGTGACCCAGCATCACCTATCGCCAGGCCTTTCTAGCTCTTCTCTCTGCTGCTGGGTTGTGGTGTGGAGCAGGAAGAACAAAAACAAAACTTAAAGTCAGTGTCAGAGGCTAGACCAGACCAGAGACCGTCACCAAGCATGCCCCAAATTCTGATTCCTGAGTCAAGTTCACACCTACTGCTGACCTGGGAAAAGAGGAGTTTGGCTGTGTGTGGCAGAGACCTTAGATGACCTAGGAAGCTGGAAGGGGGTCAGGTTCCTTCCCCGCTACTGTTCCGCAGTCCCTCATCTGAGATGCCCACATCCTTTCCACTGGCCAGACCATAAACATGCTAGCTGAAAGCAGCCTCTGTCCTGGACAGCTGTGGTCCCATTCAAGACCAGAAGGTCTCCAAGTATAGAAGAAAGGGAGGAGGCTGGGTTTGGGGGGCAGCTAGTGAACCAGGGCCTCAAGAGATGGGACGTAGGTGACTCCACTTCAGCCAATCCAGTAAGTCACAGGAGTGGGGTGTCCTGAGTGTGATTCTAAAGCCCCTGAGAGTCCAACATTCATTGTCATTGACACTAAAGTTGGTGGCACCGAGGTTGATACATCCAGGATCCCAGAGACTCAGATGCTTAGAGGACTCCTGGAATCTAAGTTTCTCCAACTGACACCTAGGGTGTCATGAGGTCTGTGATGCAAAGACCCCAGCCCATCTGTCTTCTGCTCCAGAGAGGCCCCTTGAAGGACAGCTTTCTGCCATTGTCCTGCCCGCAGCTGCCAGGACACCTGAGAGCCCAGGATTCCTGTTGCTTTTCCAAGTGGCAGGGGGATCCTGACTGGTGGGCTGCAGGGCGCAGGGTCTCTGGTCACAGCAGCTTGCCTAGAGCTGGTTTCAGATGGGGGTGGGTATACCACAGTATGAGGTTAGGGCTCTGTCTGGGCTGAGGTATGGACCTGGGATCTGATGGGAATGATCTCACTGGTAGGAACCTCTCCCTGCCGGGGCCTTCTCTCATTGCTCCTCAGCTTCAGGACCCCAGGACCCCCAGCTCGTCTCTAGCCCTCCCAGGACTAGACGGTGTAGCCTCCACTTTCCCCATCAACCCCTCTGTTAATAGATTCCCAGAGGCACCGGGTCACCGAAGAGGAGGTCCATCGGAACAGGTTCCAGATGCCTCCCTTGGAGGAAGGTGAGTCAGGCCGGGGAGGAGTGTGTTGGGGGGTGGGAGGTGGGATTGGGGTACCAGCCCTACCTCTCAGGAGCTCAGCTCCCAGAGAAGCACTAGCAGCAACTTCTGCCACAGGGCTTCAACAGTTCCTCCTGGCAGGATGTTCTTTCTCAAGTCTAACTTAAAGCTTTCCTGCTGCACTGCTTCTCTGCCCTCACCACTCCCCTGCTCCTGGCCCAATACTTGAAGGGGTCCATGTCTCTAACCCTCCCCCACAACCACCGACTCCTGGTTGTGTGTTGCAGATCCCCCCTCCCTGGCTGCTCCACACCACCCAGGCCCCGACAATGACTCCAGCACATCTTCTGGGGAGGACTACTGCAACAGCCCCATCAGTAAGCCGCCTCCCTGGAACCCCCCAGTCTTTTCTTCAGAGAGGAATCCTCTCCTACAGGAGCCCCCTAACTTGGAACTGGCTGGCTCCCAGCCAATTCTTTCAGGTAAGTTGGTCCCAGAAGGGTTCCTGCACATCCCCTGAGCCCCCACCCCATAGTCACACGGGCTTGAGGGAGCACAGAGCTGGGTGTCCTCAGAGTCCCCTGAGCAGCTGAGCTCTGGATTCAAGTCCCAGCTCTGCAATCAAGCACTCTTCATTTTTCCTGGGCCTTCATTTTCTCATTTGTCAAGCAAGGGCTTGAATCCCTGAGTTGGGTGGGCCACCTAGTATTGGCAGGTGTTCAGCAGCTGTCTCTCCAGAGAGGGTGACGTGTTCCCGGGTTTCCAGTAGGGCCCTCAGCAGACGATAGTTCCAGCACATCTTCCGGGGAATGGTATCAGAACTTCCAGCCGCTGCCCCCGCCCCCACCACCCGAGCTCCCTTCGGTGGAACAACTTGGATGTCCAGGTGCCTGAGGCCCGGGGATGGGGATCAGAGTGGGGAGCTATCAGCCAAGGAGTGGGAAGGAAAAGAAAGAGAGAGAAAAGGATTTAAAAAAAAAAAAAAAATTAAAAACAACAACAAAAAGAGAATATGAGGAGGAGGGAAATGGACATGGATGGGATGAAGAAAGATTCAGGGAGATGGAACAGGCTGCCTTGAGAGACGGTGAGTTCCCCATTCATGGAGGCATTCAAGCAGCAGCAGTCAGATGTCCCCTTTGGAGAGACTGTTGTAGCAGGCAAGTTCATTCACCACATACCCAGTGCCAGTACAGGTGACAGTATCAGGTAGACAAGGGCTGACATTCTAGAGAAGGTGACAGCAAACAGTGAGCCAGCTGGTTTCAGGCAGCATTACCAGGGAGAGGGTGTGGACTCAGCCTTGCATGAGCAACGGCTGGGTCTGGGGCTGATCTGAGTCTCTGTGTCCCTCAGGTCCCCCCAGCCCCCAGCCTGCCTCCTCCGACAGCGACAGCGATGACTATGATGACATCGGAGCCACCTAGACCGAGCCCAGTGTCAGACCCTCTGCCCCATCCCTTCTCCCAGACCACCCCCAGGGAGGCTCCTAGACAGGCGAAAGGAAACTCCGCAAGCTGTCCCCTCAGTCTCTAGTGAATGTGCCCTCTCTGTGCCAGACAGAACCTGCTGGGACAGCCCTTCTCTGACTCCGAACACCAGCCCCAAGGAGGACGGTGCTGTTTCTGAGAAGTCAACAGGCAGAGTTCACAGACAGACAGGCTGTGTGGAGGGATTGCACTGGGTGGTTCCTGAGCCCCTTCAATAACTCTGAGTCTCAGGCAGTCCTGGGCTTAGAGGTACTGAGACGGACAGAAGCCGGTGCTGGCCAAGGAAGCCTGCTACGCTGTTGTCACCTGACAGATGGACACTGAGGGTCAGGGCTGACCCAGGCTTCCTCAAGCTTGCCAACTGTGCTTGACCTTCCCTGGTGCACCCAGGTGACAGCAAGCTGGACAGCTGTGGACCCTGCTGGCCCTGCTTCTAGAGATGCTTGAAGCCCTACCCAGCATAGCTCGAGTCTGAGCTCTCTGTGGTTTGCAAGGATGGCTCAGTCCAGTGCCCCACAGAGCCCAGATGTGGGGACTCAAGCCCTGTGAGAGCAAGAACTCAGTGGTGTCTGCTGGGAGGACCCAGAGTCTTCACTAAGCTCTGAGTTCCAGGCATCTGCTTGGCTGGCTGGGACTCTCCCGGTGGACACCATGGATGTACAAGATTGTACCCAGAGCTGCAAACATGTTCAGGCTGGTGTTGAGGCTTGGGGCAGCCTCTGGGGTTCTGTTCTGAGCATCCCAAGATTAAACCAAATTGCTGACGGAAATGAGTGTGGAGTGACAAGTCCTTTGTGCTGCACTGTGTTCATGAGGGCTTTAGGGAAGACACTGTGGAGCAGAGCACAGACCGGCGCCTGTTCCACAGAGACTGTCCTGAGCACGGATGAGCAGAGCAGCAAACATCTGTATCACTCAAGGTTCCAGGAGGGTGATGTTATCTCTCATCATCCATGCTAGCCCCCCTCCACCTGCCTCCGCCCCCCGCTATAGTACTCACAGAACTGCTGTGTCTGCATACCAGACAGACAGTGAACGAGGTCACACACGTGAAAGACCCCTTGTGGGCAATAGGCATCTTTCATTGTCTTTGTTTAGGGTGGAACCATTTCCTAATGGATATTCCACATCATTGCCGCCTTCCTCCCCTCATTGGTCCCACTAAAATAGCTCACCAGAGTTCTGGGTTTCTTCAACGGGTAGTCAGTCCCCTTCCTCTAAGGTGCATACTTTACCTGGCATTCATTAGTAGCTATTCTGTCCATTAGTAGTTTGGGAGATGGTGAGAGAGAGTACAGCACCTGTGTGCACCCAGCATCCTGGAAATCTCACCAAACCCAGGCTGCATGGGTGCATGTGTGTGTGTCTCTCATGGTCGGATTCATCCTGCAGCTAATGAGACGAGATGTGAGGGCAAGTTGTTTATTTGGGAGGTGACCTCACAGAGCATCCATGAGGAAGTGAGAAAGAGAGATAGGGAAGGAAGGAAGAATGTACTGAGTCTGGGAGTGAACAGGTTAGTGTCATGAATAGCTGGGGCCCTATCCTGCTGGGGATGTCTGGAAGGGTGTGTAGCACACTCCTTTAAGATGGTTTGCCCACTGGGCAAGAGAACAAGGATATGGGTCCATTGGCCAAGGAGCACTGATACACACCCCAGCACATGCAAACTGCCTTATGTGATTGGACTGAGCATGCTTCTGGGTCCAGAGAAAGCAGAGGGGCAGAGGTGCATCTTATAAAAAGTCATCTTTCATGGGAACAGAAGAACCAACATCACCAGCAGAACACAGTGTGTGTGTGTGTGTTAGGTGGACGCAATGACAGGGCAGTCTATCTATCTACAGAGATGGGAAGGTTAGGGTGAACTGGTAAACCTATTGTGGCCCAGATACTGTGACAGATGGTGGGGACAGGAGCCTTAGGACCTGCCCTTTGAAGGAGACAGAAATGCAATGCATTCAGCAGCCGTACCCCTCCCTGGTCTGCTGCACACATGCAGCATTGTTGCTCTGCATGCACTCCGATGGGGCTTGTAGAAGCTTCGAAGGCTGCTGGTGAAGCTAGTGTGAGGGGATTTTAGGCTCAGAGCTGCCTTGCAGAGGGCCTGTTGCCGGCAGGGATAGTGAGCTCCTCAGCCGAGGAGGTGTTCAAGATGATGAGGCTAGAAGATGGAAGCTGCAGGTGAAAGTTGTATGGAGGAATGTAGGTCAGTCCTCCAGCATCTATTGGCTTAGAGATCCTGCTTGTAGACCAGCTACAATGACCAGTGTCCACTATGCCTGCAGATTAAGAATGGGAGTCAGTGTTGGGAGGCTGGGCTGTGGTCGCCTGCTCTGTGGGACTGGGTCAGGGGACCTGTCCTCCATCCACCTGTCCCAGAGCTGGAGAGAAAGTAGACGCACACCCCACGTAACCGTTACAGGATGTGGTTGCCACTGTGATCCCCCACCCCAGGCCTCTGAACCTTCTCCACAGTTGCATGGGGGATCCCAAGGGGAGGGGCCACTGCTGAGACTCCCAGAGGTTTCTAAAGTTTTTTTTGCCAGACTGTTGTTATTGTTAAGTGCTGTCGACTCGGTTCCGACCCATAGCGACCCTGTATAGGGTTTCCAAGGAGCAGCTGGTGAGCTTGAAACGCGGACCTTGCAGTTCAAACACCTTTGCAGTCTGGCACATTAACCCACAGCGCCACACCAGGACTCCACAGCTCCACCCTGTCCTGGCGAAATGGCCTTGGGCAAACCACTTAATGTCTCTGAGCTTCTGTTTGTTTATCTGAGTGCATATGGAGCCCTGGTGGTCCCAATTTAAGCACTGGCCCCAGGAGCATGCTCAGTGGTTCTAAGTTACATGAGAACGATGTGGCAGTGAACATCCATGAAGATGACAATCTTGGAAACCGTTCAGGGCAGGTCTGCACTATCCAGTAGAGTTGCTATGACTGGGAAGCTACTCAGGGGCAACAGGAATCATCTCATAGGGAGTGAGACAGCTTAGAGGCTTGGCAATAAATGCTCCCTAGGAAGAGTCACCAATAGTAACCAGTCCGCACCAACTCATGACGGCCCCATTATGTCAGAGTAGAACTGGACTCCGCAGGGTTTTCAGAGGCTGAGTTTTCAAAAGTGGATCACCGGGACTTTCTCCCTGGTAGGTCCTGGGTGGACTGGGCCGGCCTCTTCCAGTCCCCCTGCATCACTGGGCACCCTTTCCTAGCTGTTTGCTGAACTGTAAAATTCCTATAGTACCACACCTATAGTACCACAATCCTTGGATATACACCTCACCCCCATATTGTGGTTAAGGGCCGCCTCTTAGCAATCCTGTATAGGGGATTCTGAAAAGCGGCTGGTGGGTTTGAACTGCCGACCTTTTGGTTAGCAATCCAGTGCTTATCCTACAGCACCACCCCAGGAGTCCAGATCAGTGCTTCTCAAATTGGAAATCATTCCAAGCCCATGGAACAAGACACAAAGCAAGGGACCATGTGGCCTTAGAGGTTCTACTGCTGTGTAAGTAAGGGGTAGGGGGCTACTAATGATGCTAAAGACTCTCAATTCTCATATCAACCCTGTTTTGTGGGTGAGGGAACTGAGGTCCAGAAAGGTTAAGTAAAACACCCAAAGTCACACAGCTGGAAAGTGGTGGTTGTTACGTGCCGTCTAATTGGTTCTGACTCTTAGAGATCCTGTGTAGGGTTTCCAAAGAGTGGCTGGTAGGTTTGAACCACCACCTTGCAGTTCAAATCGACCTTGCAGTCCAGTACTTATCCTACAGCGCCACAGCTGGACTGGAATTTAAACCATTGGCACATCAGTGTCAGCATACATAATGGTCACATTTGCAAAGGACACCTTTCCCATCCCTGTGTCCACTGGAACCACCCTACTGCTGAGTGCAACCAGTGCCCAGCTTAGCTCTGAGATCCACACCATCAGCCTGGGCTCCCACTGCACACTGGGGGGCTGGGCTCAGGGGCATAGACTTATTGATTCCTGGGCATCTTCCTGGAGCCAGACTCTGCTCCAGAGAGGAATAACACCTGGGAGAGAGGGACACAGAGACCAGTACCTGAGGCCATTACCAGGGATGTAGCAGAAGAGGAGGTGGTGATGTGGATGGAGGGACAGCTACAGGCCAAGTAAATGTTATTTCATGTCATCATCACAAGAGTCTCCAAGGAGTTATTGTCTCAAGTTATAAAGATACCCAGGCCCAGAAAGGTCAAGTGACTTGCCAAATGTCACACAGCTTGGCAGGGAGCACAGTGTATCAGCTTAACTCCAGCACCCCATTATGAAACTCCCACAATGCACAGCAGGGCACATCATGGGCCCACATAGCACACACAAGCTCAGCAGAAAGAAAAGAAAGGTAAGTTTGAACACTCCCTCCCCTCAGTGTTCATACATCAGGACAGACAGTTGGAAGGAGAGAGGTGGGACCTGGAGACCCTCTGTTCCCTCAGTGGGTTCCAAACACTGAGAAATACTCACTCTGTGGGAATCTTGGCACACTGGGCATGATTTAACTATTCAAAATACATGGTTTTCATACAGTGAGCTGGCAACAAGAGCCCACCCCTTCACATGGGTGATCCAATGCTGGAGGGAAAACTACCTGGGTAGGGGCACTGCAGACAAATTCCAACATGGTGGTGGTGGTGGTATGCCGTGGAGTCGGTTCTGACTCATAGTGACCTTGTATAGGGTTTCCGAGGCTGTAAATCTTTACAGGAGCAGAAAGCCTCATCTTTTTTCCACGGAGCCGCTAGTAGTTTCGAACTGCTGAACTTGAGGTTAGCAACCCAACTCATAACCACTATGTTACCAACATGTTGTTGTTGTTAACTACTGTTGAATCAGTTCCGACTCATAGTGATCCTATATAGGGTTTCCAAGGACCAGCTGGTGAGCTTGAACCACCGACCTTGCAGTTCAGCTTCTAAAGGAGCTTTCCCTCCCTCCCTCCCCCTCTCCCTTCTCTTTCCCTCCCGTCCTTCCTTTTTTCCTCTCTCTCCCTCTTCCTTCTTCCTTCAGCTTCCTTTAAAAAAAAAAGGGGGGGGGGGAGTATCCATAGTTGAAAACTGAAACACACACAAATGTGTATCATTAAAATCTTGTCACCTTCATTCACCCCATCCACCCCGGCCCCTGAAACCCATTGTCAGCAAGTGCTACAGTGACCCTCTAGGACTCTGGTAGAACTGGCTGGGTTTCCAAGGTTGCAAAGGAGTCCTGGTGTGATGCTGTAGGATAAGCACTGGTCCACAAGGCTGTAAATCTTTACAGGTTTCCAAGGCTGTAAATCTATATGGGAGCAGAAAACCTCATCTTTCTCCTGTGGAACAGCTAGCAGTTTCGAACTGCCGACTTTGAGGTTAGCAGCCCGATTCGTAACCACTACGCTAAAAATGGAGACATTTAAAACTTTTTCTTTTCAAAACCTGCATTACATGAATAGATGTAATATAAAAATGTGGACTCTAGTTGACCCCATTATTTTTCTGCAGAAATGATCATGATCAAATGTTGCGACAGTCTCCTCCCATCTTACAAATGTCTAAGCAAAATCCATCTTATTTAAGAAAGTTGGTCTGAATTTACCTTTGTTAAACTCTAAAAACAAGGGAAACAAAAACTCCAACCATTTGAGGTTATCAGAGCCTTGCATCAGCCCAATAAAACTGTAGGTTTTAGCACATGCACTAAAGTGTACAGAAAGAACTAATTTCAACGCTCCTTTTAAAGAATTTATTTTACACCTTATACCACACAGCAGGCCATTTTTAAACACTGACATGTAACTCCCTAGTAAGAGTCTTAAAGCAAAAAAAACGTTCAAGAATAATGTTGAAACAGTCTCAAAGTTTGTCATAACCTCCACCTCATGTGAGACCCCACCACATTGGTATACAGAGCTATAAGAACAGGGGAAGATGCCAATAACTCTACAAAAGCTTGCCGAGGAAAGAAGGGACAACTGGGCTGGCCACTGAAGGATATATAGGAGTTCACTGGGCAAAGAACATGCTCAAGCGTGGTGTGTGTTGGCTGAAGTCTCAGAGAGGGGATATGGGTGGGAAAGACCGCCAGGGAGAACCTCAGAAGGTCTTGTGTGACTGGCTGAGGGCTTTGCATTGTTCCAGAGGTACTAGGGAGCCATGAGTGGTTTCTAGGAGAGGGAAGTGACTGATCAAAAAGCTGCTCTGAAGAGCAATGCTATGAAACAGGGTTGAGCTTGAGGGAGCTGGAGCCTGGAGAAAGGAAAGCGATTGGGAAGTGGGCACAGAGCAAGGATGATCAGAACAAAGGATGGGAAAGCGGGGCGGCTGGAGAGGGACCCAGGACTAGAAGGGAGGTTACACACAGGGGTGTGATACCACTTGGGTAATAACAATACAATATCTTCCATCCCAAGAACTTATGTCACATCAGGCACTGTTCTTATGAACAGCTTTGCTGTTGTGGTTAAGTGCCATCCAGTTGGTTCGGGTTCCAACTCACAGCGACCCTATATAGGGTTTCTAAGGGAGAAAGATGAGGCTTTCTACTCCCGTAAAGATTTACACCCTTGGAAACCCTGTACAGGGTCGCTATGGGTCGGACCCGACTCGATGGCACTTAACAACAACAACAACAAGGAGTGACTGGTGGGTTTGAATCACCACCTTGCAGTTAAAACCGACCTTGAAGTCCAGTGCTTACCCTACAGCACCACATCAAGACTCCATAATAACAGACGAAACAGTTGATATCTAATTGATTCCAATTCATGGCGCCCCCATGTGTGTTAGAGTAGAACTGCGCTCCATAGAGTTTTCAATGGCTGATTTTTTTTTGTTGTTGTTGTTAGATTGCCAGGCTTTTCTTCTGAGGTACCTCTGGGTGGACTCAAACACCTAACCTTTGGGTGGTGAGCAGCAGAGTGTGTTCACCCAGGGATTCCTCCTCACAGGTATTAACCCAATGTTCACAACAGCCCCTCGAGGTACCACCATCATCTTCATCTTCTAAAAAACCAAACCCATTGGTAGGATAGTGGTTACGAATTGGGCTGTGCGTTGCAAAGTCAGCAGTTCGAATCCACCAGCTGTTCCGCAGGAGAAATATGAGGCTTTCTGCTCCCGTAAAGATTTATAGCCTCGGCAACCCTGTATAGGGTCGCTATGAGTCAGAACCGACTCCATGGCACATAACCACCACCACCATTGCTGGCAAGTCGATGCCAGCTCACAGTGATCTTCTAGCACAAAGTAGAACTGCCCCATAGGGTTTCAAGGTGGTAAATCTTTACAGAAGCAGAGTGGCTGGTGGGTTCAGCAAGCAAGCACTGAACCATTGCACCAACTAGTCTCCTCATCCCCATCTTTATTTTTTCCCCATCTTTATTTTATTTTTTTTAATGTTTTATTGTTTTACTGAATTATGTGATAGTTTACATGGGAGAACATTAGCTTTACATTCATCCTATCGTCTACCATTACATTGTCTTGGTTATAATCTCCATGCATCATCAACCAACCAAAAGGTACACCCTGCAAGCTTGACCCCCGGCCGTCAGCACACACCCCATCTCCCTCTCTGGATCTAGAGTTCCCAGCTGCTCCATCTCTCCATATCATCGTCTCTGCCTCTATCTCTGGCATCACTGTTTATTTGGATAGGGTCCCACACTCTGCTCTTCTCCCTTGATGGTCCCAGGGACCTCTGCTCCTGGACTGCAAAGTCAACCACTCCCTTCCTTTTGCTACAAAATGTCTACCTTTACACATCCAACCCTCACAGTCAGTCCTGATAGCAATTATTCACTTTTGTATCACATGAGTGCTAACCACATATCCTTTTATCAGTACCGCCTAGACAGATTGGATACTACTCAGTGGAGATTCTATCTTCCTCCACACCCTATGGATCTAGACTTCCTCTTGAAAGCTTGTAAGCCAGTCACTTCTTGCCTTTGTAAACCCCCATTTTAGGTAGCTAATGTCTAAGTTGCTCATCCCTGTCCTCTCCATGTGTGGAGGGGGTGGGGATGATTCTTGCTGTAAAGATTTGTTCCCTCTTTTGAGCTACTGCATCAATAAGTGTAGGTCAAGTTCATCAAATTGTATCAGATTACTCTTTTTTTCCTCTTCTTTCTTCTTCTAGTTCAGCTCTGATCATCCAGCCATTGAAGCCAGGTCAAGTGGGTATTATCTGCAAGTGTGGGTGTTTTCATATGTACTTATGCATATGCCCTCTCTTCTTATCAGCTGGATGCTTCACTCTCCACTCTAGTCCTCTGTGGCTATGTCACTGACTCTGGGCCCATGAGTCCCCAGGTCTTGCAACACTGCTGGCCAACCAGGTCTCCACCTGGGTTCACAGGAATGTATTGAATGTGGTTGGACTTAGCTCACAGCTTCATTGCTGTTTTTCCCTCACTTCCCCTTATCAGTGATCAATGTGGTCACCAGTCAGAGCAAGTGTCTGCTCATGTATTCCCGTTTCAGTCTTGGAAGGGGGTTTGCCCTTAGGGGACCCGGCCGCTTGCCTTGATGTCTCCTGGGTGAGCAACTTGCATGTTCTTGCTCATCCCCATCTTAAGAATGAGGAAACTGAGGCTCAGAAACTTTGGGGTTTTCCCCAGAGCCCTCAGCCCCTAATGATGTGGTGGGACCAGCTGCTGAGGTTGTTGCTACAGGCTCATTCTGTGCTTGTTAATGTGGTATCTGGCTGAAAGATGCACCTCAGGCCCTGTAGTCTGCTCCTCCATAGGTCTGGGAGAGCTCGAGGGGTCAGGCCTGGAGAAGGCTCAGGTAGGACTGCCCCTCCAGGGTCCACAGGACTCTCAGACTCTGGAGCTACTCTCAGGGGAGCTCAGAGCTTGCCTGCCGGACACCTGACCTTTTCCACTGGAAACCTCAGCTCTAAGAACACCTGCCACGCCAGTTTCGCTCCCTGCTCCTTCCCTATCGCTCTGCCGGTTTCCACTTCCCCCCTCAATGAGATCCTCCTAGGGGCTCTAGAGGGGGCAGAGATGGCCGAAGCCTGGGTGGCCTCTCCCATGAGCACCTCTTGGCAGTGACAACACCACCCCGTTCTGGCTCTGTGAAGATGGGATGGAGTCTCCAAAGTTGGGGAGGTACAAGGGAGCCCCACTGAGGAGGGATCCGTTCAAAGGGGCCTCAGTGGAAAGTTGGCGGACTACCACATCCTTCAGCTGTTTACCAACCTGGCGCCTCGGGCATCCTGACTTGAAAAGAGGTGTGCCTGAGGAAGGCCCAAAATAGCAACAGAGTAAGACAAAGAAGAGAGACAAAGGGTTTTTTGGGGGGAGTGAGGCACACAGAGAGGAAGATGGGGATGAAGGGAGGGTGTGGCCTGTCTGAGCAGATGGCAAAAACCCTTGATCCATCCCTCCCTGCGCGAGCGGGGCCTGGGCTGAGTTCTGTACATCTGTGACCCCAGTTCATCCTCAAAGCCCCACAGGGCTGCAGGCCAGCCTATGCTGGGGCCTTCCAGGCAACAAACGGGGAAACAAAGAGGAATCCTGGAGCTAGGTCAGTCAGTTCAGTCGTGGGGAGCCTGATTCATACCCGTCTGCAGGACTTTAGCCCAGTGTGCAGGATGAAGACCAGGAACGGAAATGGATGGGCTGAGAGGCTGCAAAATAAAGGGTGGGCTGGGGCTGAGTGGGGAGGATGGTGTACCCTTTCTTGAGGTAAGGTGGCCTCGCTGCCCATCAGAAGACCCCAGCCTTCTTCCTGGGCCCCTTCCCCCAGTCCCACCATACCCAGCCCATCCTAACAACCACCCCTCAATACAGGAGGAGGAAGGGGAGTATCTCCCTGGGCCTGGGCTTCCGGAGTTTCCTTTCCTTTCTGGGGTACTCTGCTCACAGCACCCTCGCTGCCTGAGGGGTCTCCTGTTTCTCTGCCCCTCTGTGCTGGGTTCAGGTCCACATTCACCTCCACACTTCACACATCAGGGAGAGAAAACCTGATTCTCATCCTCACAAACATATTCCCCCCAAAGGACCACATGCCGCTCTTCTTCCTGAATGGACAAATACTCAGGGCCCCTCAGCTTCCTTCAGATTCCTCATCCAACATCCAGGGAGAGAGGATGAGACCCTGACATAAATGGAGGCCAGTAACCCCCAGACTTTTTAGCTTGTCAGAGTCACAGCGATGCCTTTGGTCACGTGACCATAAGTCACCCCCCTTCTCCCCAAGTCTACAGCTCCCTTGTATGACTGGTGTTCCCATTCCCTGCAGTCTGCTGTGCATTTCCTGCGCATGCCTTCATTTCTCCCACTTTCTTGGCACCTGAGGAGTAGGTGGGTGCATCCTAGACGGGCAGAGGAGAGACAGCCGGTATTAGAGACACACTCCAGACCCAATGGTCTGACCTGTGTCCTGCAGGACCACCCCGCTCATGACCAAGCTCCAACAACACACTCCTTGAGGAGGTACTTCTAAGTTAGAGACACACTACAGACATAGCAGATGGAGTGGGGCCGGTCTTGATGATTTTTCCAGACTTTTTTCCCCATTCCATGTGTGTGTCCCATTCTCTAGATGGGATTGGCAGACACCCTTTCTCCAGAGCCCCTCACTAGTTCTGGGGGAGACAGTTCCACATCCTCCCTCTCTTCCCCTGAGGGTGAGCTCCTGCCCATCAGTGACAGCAGCCTTTGTCTCACCTGCATCTACCATCAAGGGTACAAAACCCAGGGCCTGACCTCCCAGCAGGATGAGGACCCAGGAGGCAGGGTTAAGATCATTTTCACAAATTTAGTTATCCATGTACCTTCTTCATGTATTTTTCTGTATCTGTGGGCCATTCACTTTCTTGGTTACTTAATGGTTTTTCTTTAAATAGATTCGCTTAAAAAAAAAAACAAAACAACAAATCTGTCTGAATATAAATCTTGGGGGTAGTGAGGAATCTTGAGACGTTTAGCCAAATATTTGTCATGGTCTTTAAAAAAAGGCCAGTACCAGGAAGGAAAACAGCAAGAACTGCTTCAGATGAACTGAGTGGAAGAAACAGGACACCCAGATTTGAAGCCTAGAAAACCTATAGGCTCAATACTACTCTGTCCTACAGAGCTGCTATGAGTTGGCATTGACTCAGTGGTATAGGGTCATGGTGGGAACCTTAACGGAAGCAGACTGCTATAGCTTTCTCCTGAGGAGCGGTTGGTGGGTTTGAACTGCAGACCTCCCAGCAGGGGTCCTTTCTTTTGTTATATTTGTTGTTGTTGTTAAATGCCTTCGAGTCGGTTCCAACCCATAGCAACCCTGTACAGGGTTTCCGAGGGTGTAAATCCTTACGGGAGTAGAAAGCCTCATCTTTCTTCCGCGGAGTGGCTGGTAGTTTCGAACCGCTGACCTTAAGGTTTGCAGCCCGATTCGTAACCACTACGCTACCAGAGAAGGACATTATTGGAAGAAACACTGAGATATGAATGTGGTCTGTAAACTAGATAGTACAAGCGTGGCAACAATAGTGATTGGGCATTGTTTCATTCTGCTGTGCATACGGTCACTGTGAGTCAGCACTGACTCGATGGCACTTAACAATAACAACAATGGGTGTCCTGGTGTGGTGCTGTGGCTTAATATGCTGGACTGCAAGGTCAGTTAGAACCACAAGGTCAGTGGTTCAAGCTCTCCAGCTTCTCCTCGTAAACTCTATGCAGGGTCTCTGTGGGTCGGAACTGGCTCGAAGGCACTTAACAACAACAACAAATTGGTGTCCTGATGTGGCGCTGTAGGATAAGTACTAAACTGCAAGATCAGCTTGAACCTCAAGGTCGACGGTTCAAACTCACCAGTTGCCCCTCAGAAACCCTAAACATGGTGGCTATGAGTCAGAACCAACTTGGTGACACTTAGCAATAACAGCGCCATTGGTGTTAATCCTGGACTTCGATAACTATACTAAAAACAATGACATATTGTTGTTTTTAAGAAGATGTCATGCTTTTAGGAAGTGTACACTGAAATATTGAAGTATTCAGGGGTAAAGGGAAACCTAATTTTAGGTGGTTCTGAAAAAATAATGTGTGTATGTGAGAGAGAGAAAGATATAGAGTAAAATGTCAACAACACTAGGGGAATCAGGAATGAAAGATATCCAGGAATTCTTTGTATTATCCTTGAAAGTTTTCTGTATGTCTGAAATTATATTAAGATCTAAAACAAATGTATAGGATAATGTAGCGCCGTTATCCACCACCAGCCTGCCCGTTTGCTGCATTGTGGTGGCTTGGGTGTTGATGTGATGTTGGAAGGTATAACAATTATCATCAGGGTCATCCATGGTGGACAAGATTTAGCAGCGCTTCCAGACGAAGACACAGTAGGAAGAAAGGCCTGGAATCTACTTCTGAAAAGGATCCAATGAGAACATTATGGCTGAAAACAGAATATTTTCTGACTCCCTTGCTCTGGACACATCATTAGGAGGGATCACTAACTTGAGGAGGTCATGGTATCTGGTGACGTAGAGAAGCGAGGGCAAGGGATGGGCTGGCACAATAGCTGCAGTGATGGGCGAGAACATACCAGTCATCGTGAGGACCAGGCAGGACCGGACAATGCTTCATTTTATGTGTCAGGTCTCCGTGAGTCCCATCAGCGGCAGCTATATATTTGTATTGCAGTTACAAGTGGAAAACCACTATCTTTTGCTTAACCTCAAGGCAATTCTACAACAAAGCAATGCTATTAATCTTGCTAGATGCATTTGTCTGCTGAAGTCTGAGCCTGAAATCTGCCTTTTTTTTTTATTTTTTATTGCATTTGAAGAAAGGCAAAGGGGAGAGGGGCTCAGTGGTTAAGCGCTCGAATGGGAACCTAAAGGTTGGTGGTTCAAACCCACGGCTGCTCTGTGGGAGAAAGATGTAGCAATCTGCTTCTGTAAAAGATCCCAGCTTTGAAAACTCTATGGGGCAGTTCAACTCTGTTCTATGTGGTCACTGTGAGTTGGCACTGATTTGATACCAATGGGCTTAAGGGGAAGTTGGTGCCGTTGTTATGTGCCGTGGAGTTAATGCTGACTCGTGGTGATGTTATATAAGGTACCCAAGGAGCAAATAATACGAGAAGCTGGGTTCTATGAAGAAAAACGTGGCATCAGGATTGGAGGAAGACTCATCAACAACCTGCGATATGCAGATGATACAACCTTGATCGCTGAAAGTGAAGAGGACTTGAAACATTTACTTATGAAGATTAAAGAGCACAGCCTT
>NW_006408828.1:891156-947204 GCF_000296735.1 Chrysochloris asiatica
TGCCCTGTAAACTTCCACTGAAATCACAATAAAAACTTAAAAAAAGAAGACGCTGAAATGGATATAGTGTTCTTAGCATATGATTCCGTATTCAGTGATCTTTACAGTCTCATCCTGGAGCCAACAGCTGGGAAGAAAATGAAAAATGCAAAGATTTCTTGGAGAGCTCATTTTGTGGACTTAATTTCATGAAATTCTAAACTAGGAAGGGAGCCCCTGAGTGGTACAAATGCTTAATACACTACTGCTAACTAAAAGATTGGTAGTTCGAGTCTCCCCAGAGGCACCTTAAAAGAAAGACCTCGTGATCTACTCCTAAAAATGTCAGCCCTTAAAACCCTTATAGAGCACACATGGGGTCGCCTTGAATAGACACTGAGTTAATAGCAGTTGGTTTTCTAAACTAGGAAGGTTAAGATGGGGCCCCCCAACCATAGGTAGCTTCTGACACCCAGTTGGCTGTGAATTCAGCGTCATTCATTTACAAAGCCCTGACACCGAGAGAAGACACAGTCAGTCCCTGCCCTCTGGAAGCTCACATCTGGGCCGAGACAGTGATGGGGGTGGGAAGTGTTCTGGGCACAACACAAGTACTTTAACCACCGCGGCACCAGAATTCCTTCCCTCATATAAACCAAACCAAAAATTCAAACCCACTGCCATCGAGTCGGTTCTGACTCAGAGCCACCGGACACAGGGTTTCCACAAGTGCAACTATTCGTGGAAGAGATAGCCTCATCTTTCTCCTGCAGAGAGGCTGGTGGGTTTGAACCTTCTACCTTGTGGTTAGCAACCCAATGCTTATTCCACAACACCAAGAGGGCTCCTTCAGTCTCACACATGCTGTTGAATGGTGTTGAGTTGATTCCAACTCAAGTTGTTGTTGTTAGGTGCCATCGAGTCGGTACTGACTCATAGCGACCTTAATGAAACACTGCCGGATCCTGGGCCAACCTCACTATTGTTGCCACGCTTGAGTCCATCGATGCTGCCACTTGGCCAATCCATCTCGTTGGGGGTCTTCCTCTTTTTCTCTGACCCTCCACCTTACCAAACATGATATCCTTCTCCAGCAACTGGTCCCTCCTGACAATATGTCCGAAGTATGAGAGACGAAGTCTGGCCATCCTGGCCTCCAACTCATAGCAACTTTATTTCCAAGGAGCTGCTGGAGGGTTTGAACTGCAGACCCTGCAGTTAGCAGTCCAGTGCTTATCCTACTGCTCCACACCACGATTGCTCTCGGACATTGTTGTTAAGTGCCATCAAATTGGTTCCAACTCATAGCAACCCTGTGCCAGGTTTCCAAGAAGCAGCTGACAGGTTTGAACCTGTGAACTTTTTAGTCAGCGGTCCATTGGTCATCCTGCATCTCTACAGCAGGACTCCCTTCTCACACGCTGTTGTTGTTCAACCTTGCACTAGGGTTCTCAAGGAGTACCTGGTGAGTTAGAACTGCTGACCTTGTGGTTTAAACCAACCTTTCCAACCATTGCTCATCCCACAGCACCACACCAGGACACACCCTCACACCCACCCACTCCTAAAGGTCCCTTTCTGTGCGGGATCTGACTTAAAGTCTGAAACATAAAGGCTTAAAGTAAGTGCTCTGACCCCATCTTAATGTCAAATGTCACCTTGAGTACCTGACACAATTCTGCCAGAATTTTGATATGCCCATCAATATGAGAATCCTGGGAGAGCAGAAAAAGATATTTTGCACAAAGGTAAAATCCCACAGTTGTCCTGAAAAGCGTTTCAGCTTGGATGACTCCAGCTCTTGACAAAGACATATAGATGAAGGGCAATTATCCCTGATGCTGTTTACTTTCTCCTAGCTTGTTGAACCTCTGAAGACCCCCTGACTACTGCTTCTTCAATATAGTCTTTGATCTATTGAAAAACAATCACAGTCATGGGGGTTTAATGTTTTTAGGAATATCCATAGCTCACCCCTGTTGCTGTTAAGTGCTCATAGTATACGGTTTCTGAGGAGCAGCTGGTGTATTTGAACCACTAACATTGCGGTCCAGTGCATTATCCCACAGCACTGCCCTGATGGTGGGGGTTATATTCGTGGAGTTATTCCCTACTCATAGCAACCTTGTATAGGGTTTCTGGGGCTGTAAATCTTTACAAGAGCAGAAAGCCTCATCCTACTCCTTTGGAATGACTGGTAGTTTTGTACTGTTGATCTTGAAGTTAGCAACCTGACTTGTAACTACTACGCTACCCCAGGACTAGTGACTTTTCCCCTTGTTATAGTGTTGGTTTTGCAATGTTCTTGGTACTCAGACAGAGACTCAGAGACTGCTTCTGATGTCGATTTTTTCACCTTTGTTTCTTGTGCGTATAAAACCTCTTTTTTTCACGACCATAAGTTTGCAGCAATTTTCCTCTGGGACATATCGGAATCACTCAGCAATTTTCCCCTGGGACAAATCGGAATCACTCACATCAGCGGGCAATCAGCATCCCATTCTCCCCAGTGATGTTAGCCCGAGCAGTTTCTTTATTCCTTTCTAAAGAATTACTATGTAAAGGTGAATGGAGAATGAAAACGGAAAGGGCCATTTCCAGTAAGATGAAAAGAAAGGCTCATTAACTGAGTTCAGTGAAGGCAAAGTGGGAAGCTCATGGCCCACTGGGTCTGCGGGGGCTCTTGGTAAAATCACTGAGCTCCCCAGCCACGGCCATCTCCCAGCTGTAGGGAAGTGGCCTGTCCGGCTTTCGAGGTCGACTCACCAGTCATATGTGCCCTTTGAGAAATAGGTCCCACAGCTAGCTCTTCTGCAGTGTGGAAAGGGCTTTGTTTAACTGATTCTCTTTGTTTGATAAATACTTTGCTTGCTCCTTTGATGTTTGTGTTTCCATAAATAGATTCTGATGCAACTTGCACATCTGTGTCCCCAAAAGGCTTTTTAAGAAGTTGCAAATAGATGTCCCAGTTTAAAATGATGACAAGGCCAGCTCTGTTCCTCTTCTGCCTCCACCAGTACCCCCGAGCATCAAAACCCTCTCCCCACTAGACACACTCAGGTTTCCTGAAGGTTCCCGACTGGTAGGTTCTATCCATGGTGCTGGAAGACCTCTGCCTCTAGGTTTGTAGACTTGGCTGGACATGAGTGACCTCCTTGAGCAGGGGGTCCCTCAGGATGTCACTTTCTAATTATACAAGATGAAAAGATGACGCATAATCGAGAGCAAGCAACTCTGGGTTGGAAGACGAGGGGAGGTTGAAATCACAATGTATTCTAAAGGCAGCAATAAATCATTTCTCTGTGTGTTATACAGGGTTTAGAATGACTGCTGTTCCTCATTCATTCAATTAACAAAAGTGTGGTGAATATATCAGTCACAAGCATCTGCCATTTCAACAGTCTCCACACATAGTATTCATTGGCACTGATTGTTCATGTTGTTCAGCCAGCACCTCATTCATTTGCTTCATTTTCCTTCCATTTGCAAATATTTCTTTTTGATCTTTAACTTTTCACTGTGATGTAGGTGAAAGTTTGGAGTCCTGGTGTGGCATTGTAGAATAAGCCCTGGACTGCAGGATTGGTTTGAACCACAAGGTTGGAGGTTCTAACTCACCAGCCACTCCTCAGAAACCCTATACAGGGTTGCAATGAGTCGGAACCCTTCCCGCTTCCTCCTTCTGTTCACCATCTCCATTCTTCCTTCTTTGCTATCACTTCATGCCTTCCAAGCTTTGCTGTTGTTGTTGTTAAGTGCTATGGAGCCATTTTCAACTCATAGCCACCCTGTATAGGGTTTCCAAGGAGCAGCTGGTGAGCTTGAATCACTGACCTTGTGGTTCAAACCAACCTTGCAGTCCAGCGCATTAACCCACAGTGGCTCACCAGGACTCCATTCTATGTGATTTGTTGTTGTTAGGTGCCATCGAGTCAGTACTGACTCATAGTGACCTTATGCACAGCAGAACAAAACACTGCCCAATCCTGAGCCAACCTCACTACTGTTGCCACGCTTGAGTCATTCGATGCTGCTACTTGGCCAATCCATCTCATTGGGGGTCTTCCTCTTTTTCTCTGATCCTCCACCTTACCAAACATGATATCCTTCTCTAGCTTGTCCGTCCTGACAATATGTCTGAAGTATGAGAGGCAAAGTTTGGCCATCCTGACCTCCAAGGAGTCCTCTGGCTGCACTTCTTCCAAAACAGATCTATTGGTTCTTCTGGCAGCCCTTGGCACTTTCAATATTCGCCTCCAACACCATTGGACTTGCTGAGTTGGGTAAGTAGCAGAGCTGGAATTCAAACCCAGGTCCAGGGGATCTGATGGTGGGGCTCTATTTACCAGGATGCACTCTGGCCTCCCAGGAACCAGGTCAGTACCAGGGCACATGCACACTGGTCATGGTGCATAGAGGAGGGAAGAGAAAATGGAACCATTTCATGCACCAATTGATTCAAGGATATTTAGTTTTCCTCTAAGAGAAAAACGCCCACTCGAAACGCTGAAAGCAGCCTGGTGTGTCTTGCAACCAGGTTATCAATGCCATCTGAGCAACCGCCCCCTCCCCGGGGTCTCAATCAGTGGGATCTAGAGCTTCTCTGGTCTGAGAGGCTTCCTTGGGTGGGCGGAGGGGCTGCAAGACAGGCCTTCAGCAGTGACAGGCACAATGACGCCGCCAATTGGCACATCACATCGGTGAGTCTAGTCCTCCCTTCCAGACTGTTGTTAGCTGCTGTCGAGTTGGCTTCCGATTCACCGCAAGCAGAACAAAATGCTACCAGGACCTGTGCCATCCCCATAGGGTTTTTATTGACTGGGTAGATCACCAGACCTTGCTGGCTTCTTACTCTGTCTTAATCTGCTGAAACCTGTTCAGCACCATAGCAACATGAAAGCTTCCATTAACAAGTAGGTGGTAGCTACAGAGAAGGTATGTTGACCAGAATTTAAACTCAGGAATTCTCTGCCAATACCACCACTGCCCTCACCTGGATAATGTGAACAGTTAATGCACTTGACTGCTAACCAAAAGGCTGGAGGTTCAAGTTCACCCAGAGATACCTTGAAAGAAAGGTCTAGCGACTTACTTTTTAAAACCAGCCAATGAAAACCCTGTGGAACACAGTTGTACTCTGGTGCACATGAGCCACCATGAGTCAGAGCCCTTTCCAGAAGCTATCGAGGTGCCAAGTAAAATCTCAAACTCACCCAACATGGGTCCTGACTTTACTTGTCTTACCACCAGGAAACACTGCCCAGCCAGGGAAGGAGTCACAATCATGAGGACTGGACTCCACACACCCTGACACGGCTCCCTAGAAGACGTGCTAAGCTTCATGATATGCCTGCAAAGTTAGGGACCAGCACTCTGTATTGTTGTTGTTAAGTGCCATCAAGTCGGTACCGACCCATAGCGACCTTATGCACAGCAGAATGAAACACTGCCCAATCATGGGCCAACCTCACTACTATTGCCACACTTGAGTCCATTGATGCTGCCACTTGGCCAATCCATCTCATTGGGGGTCTTCCTCCTTTTCTCTGACCCTCCACCTTACCAACCATGATATCCTTCTCCAGAAGCTGGTCCCTCCTGACAATATGTCCGAAGCAGGAGAGCCAAAGTTTGGCCATCTTGGCCTCTAAGGAGCACTCTGGCTGCACTTCTTCAAAAACAGATCTATTGGTTCTTTTGGCAGCCCATGGCACTTTCAACATTCTCCTCCAACACCATAACTCAAACATATCAATTCTTCTATGTTCTTCCTTATTCACTGTCCAGCTTTCACATGCATATGAGGTTATTGAAAATACCATGGCTTGGGTCAGGTGAACCTCAGTCCTCAAGCTGACATGCAAATTCAAACTGAAGCTGAAGAAAATGAAAACAAGTCCACGAGAGCCAAAATATGACCTTGAACATATCCCACGTGAATTTAGAGATGACCTGAAGAACAGATTTGATACATTAAGTACTAAAGACAGAAGACCAGAAGAGTTGTGGGATGATATCAAGAACATCATACAGGAAGAAAGCAAAAAATCATTGAGGAGACAAGAAAGAAGAAAAAGGTCAAAATGGATGTCAGAAGACACACTGAAACTTGCTCTCCAGCATAAAGATACTAAAGCAAATGGAAGAAAGGAGGAGGTCCAAGAGCTGAACAGAAAATTTCAAAGATCAGCTCAAGAAGATATAGCCAAATATTACAACAAAATGTGCAAAGATCTGTAATCAAAAAACCAGAAAGGAAGAACACGCTCAGCATTTCTCAAGCTGGGGAAACTGAAGAAAAATTCAAGCCTCGACTTTCGTTACTGAAAGATTCTCTGGGCAAATTATTGAATGATGCAGAAGAAATACTGACGAGGAGATGGAAGGAATACACAGAGTCACTGTACAAGGAAATGGTTAATGTTCAACAGTTTCAAGACGTAGCATATGATCAAGAGCCAATGATACTCAGGGAGGAAGTCCAAGGTGCATTGAAATAATTGGCCAAGAGCAAGGCACCAGGAATTGATGGAATAAAAATTGAAATCTTTCAAGAAAGTGAGGCGGCACAGGAGGGACTCACTCACCCTGTATTAGAGATGAGAAAACTGATCCTGTAGTCAGAGGTCTATGGGCCATGCTGGAAGTGACAGAGCTGAGACCCAAGTCTTGTCCCCTGACTCCAAAGTTCAGGCATTTGCAAACTCTCAAAGTTTGTAAACTGGCAGCCTAAGGATCAAATTCAACCTAAGAAGAAAAAGAGTTATTGTGAAATCAACCCAGACTCACGGCACCCCGTATGTGACAGAGTGAAACTGTGTTCAATAGAGTTCTTTTATAATGTTTTTCTGTTTTATTTACTTATGTATTTATTGTGTTTGAAATATACACACGTGGTAGATATATTTACAATAATGACTGGAAGAAAAGTAGCTTCTGAGATTACTGATGTACAACGAAGCATCTCATGGGTTTTAGCTCCTTGGCTTGGATATTTCAGACCATGGTTTCATGGGACATACGGTTAATTGTCTTAATAATGTGTTTAATGCTCTGTTGTTATGTGTTCTACTTTATGAAGTTGTGCTGGAGGTCTTAAACATTTGCAAATGGCCATCAAAGGTCTTGAGCAATCCATCTGTGGCACTGTGGGTTAATGCGCTGGACTACAATCGATTTGAACTACAAGGTCAGTGGTTCAAGTTCACCAGTCACTCCTAGGAAACCCTATCCAGGGTCTCTATCCGTAGGAATTGACTCAATGGCATTTAACAACAACAACAACAACAATAGAGAAAGAAGGAGACTTTGAATGGGGTTGGTGTTAGGTGTCAGAGGCAGGGTGAGGTTACTTGGCTAATGAACCTGGTAGTGGTACAATTACCGGACATTTTGATCTAATATTTTATAAAAGGATTCTGAAAGGGGAGAAAATGTAGGACAAAAATTCAAATTCTCAGAGAATCCAGGATTTCTGGAGCCACGGAAACTAGGTGAATCCATAAAACTACTGCTCTAAGATCATCTTTGGAGTCCTGATATGGCGCTGTGGGTTAACACACTGGACTGCAAAGTTGGTTTGAACCACAAGGTCAGTGGTTCAAGCTCACCAGTGGCTCCTTGGAAACCCTATACAGGGTTGCTATGGGTTGGACCGACTCGACGGTACTTAACAACAGCAGCAAGATCATCTTTAAACCTTAAACCTTGGACCAGAAATATTTCCTGACATCTTCTTCAGACTAAACAGTAATGTAGCTACCTAGCCAAGTATGTCTGCCTTGAGCCTTTAAGATCTATGGGTCTATCTGGGATCGAACTGACAACAGCCACTGGAAAGATGACATAGGAATGGAAGCTTGAAGGTAGTGAGTTCATGCTAACGTGGAGAAGCAATTCTGTAAAGAAGGGTGAGAAGGTTGTGGAACTCAAAGAATGGCATCAGTGTCCCCAAATTGCACATGTAGAAACTGATGAATTGGTGTATTTTCTGCTGTGTATTCCAAACAACATAAAATAAAATATATAAATACATATTTTATAATATGCATATCAAATAAAACGCTGACCGATTCAGCAATTTCTACATCATCGGCTTTCCACCCCAACCCCCAACCTTTTATTGTGAATTGAATAAAGGTTTACAGAGCAGATCATCAGGTTTACATTCAACAAATCATGTACTTTGCTTCAGTGCTGTTGTTCTTAAGTGCCATCGAGTTGGTTCTGGCCTCTCCCCACATCAAAACCCCTCAGAGAAACAGAACAAGATTGGTCTCCTGGCCTCTGTTTATAGAGCTTCCCTCGGACAGAAACCATAGCACATGACCCACGGGGGTGGGTGACAGGAACTGCAGGGTCTGGACTGCCGGTCACCCATGTGACATCTCCTCACACTGCCCCGTGAACATCCAGCAAGAGAGGGGACCTCTTCAGAAACAAAGACAGGAATGAAAAGCAGACCCCTGTCCTGCCCCCACCGCCCAGTCTGGAACCAAGGTGGGGTTATGTGGAGCATGAGATTTGGGACCTTCCCGTGCCTGGCCTTCTCTGAGACTTTGCAGGGCCTGGGGAGTTTGTGGCTTTGGAATGGTCACTCTTGGCCTCTCAGGAAGTTGGTGGATGATTGTAACTGGACATATTTGTCCAAACCTTCGTCTGTTCACTACAAACATTGAAATCAGGTGATGCTGGGAAGAGCCATTTGCCAAAATTATGACCAACAACCTGCAGCCAGTTCCTGAAACCCAGCCATCAGCACTGCACCTCTTGGGGTTAAGGTGTCATTTTAAAAGGCAAGTACTCCTGGTAGATATCAGCCATTCACATTTGAGTATGAATTACTTTCCCCGACTTCTTACATTTTCAGAGCTGCTAGAGAAGCTCTGGTAGCGTAGTGGTTACGAATCGAGCTGTGAACCTTAAGGTCAGCGGTTCGAAACTACCAGCCGCTCCGCGGGAGAAAGATGAGGCTTTCTACTCCCGTAAAGATTTACACCCTCGGAAACCCTGTACAGGGTCGCTATGGGTCGGAACCGACTCGATGGCACTTAACAACAACAACAACAGAGAACTTAGAGGACTCCTGGAGTTGCGCTGTAGGAGTCTGTTCACTGGACTGCTAATGACAAGGTTAGCGGTTCAAATCCATCAGCCGCTCCTCAGAAACCCTATACTGTTGGGTTGCTAGGAGTTGGAACCAACTCAAAAGCACTTAACAACGGCAACAACAGGGAGTTTAGAGGTCACGCGACCACAACAGCACATTCTGATTTGTCCATGGTTACTAGCAGATTTGGAGACACAACATGGCTTTCCTGAGTCTGTTGCCAAGAGCAGCATTCAGCAAACTTTGTTTATTTGTAAAAGGCCAGACAGTAAATATTTTAGAATTTGCCAGCCATATGGTCTCTGTCACAACCAAGTACTCACTTGTGTTGTTGTAGCACAAACACGGCCATAGACAATACACAAATGAGTGGATGTGATTGTGTACCAATAAGTAGCTATTTATGGATGCTGAAATCTTAAATGTCATATCGTTTTTATGGCTTATGAAATTGTCTTCATTTTTATCGTTTTCCAAGAATTTAATGTGAAACTCATTCTTAGCTTGCCAGCCAGACAAAACCAGACTCTGGCTGGATTTCATCTGAGGGTTGTAGTTTGCTGATCCCTGGTCTACAGCAATGGCTTCAAGAGAGCTTCCTAATAGGTCCCCAGACATTGGAAAATTGTTTTCTCTAAAGTGGTGCATTAAAAGTTTGATAAATCAGGATGGGATTCATGTTCAGTGTCATGTTTCAAATACGGACATTTTAAAAGGAGACTATTCCTTTTAAAAGGAGCTCTGGTAGCGTAGTGGTTACGAATTCGGCTGTGAACCGCAAGGTCAGCAGTTCCAAACTATCAGGGGCTCTGTGGGAGAAAGATGAGGCTTTCTGCTTCTGTAAAGATTTACAGCCTCGGAAACCCTGTACAGGGTCGCTATGGGTCAGAACCGAATCGACGGCACTTAACAACAACATTCCTTTTAAATGAATTCAGGCAAATCTAAGTACTAAGGAAAATATTGATCCTTTAATAATAAATGAATTGAGCAGTTGTATTTCCACATCATAACGCCATGCTCCTTGCACTCTTTATGTCCTACTCCATCCCACAGAATCGTAGCCTAATATATTGATTCATGCTTCTAAGTCACTACACAAGGTCGGTGGTTCAAACCCATCAGCAGCTCCTCAGAAACCCTATACAGTGTCACTATGAGTCAGAACCCACTCAACAGCACTTACCAACAATTAATAACAAAAGTACATATCATCGGTGAAAATGTTAAAATCATGATCATTTTCTGTGATTTAAAAATTTGTCCCTAGATTATAGTATTATTAAAGTTACCATTAGGACACAAACTTTTTTTTTTTTTAATCCCAAAACCCTGGGTAGTAAACATCTTGAGAATAACTATTACGGAAAGCTACGTTTTATGGGAAGTACATCTTTCTTTTATGAGCTGTTTAGGAAATTTTCTCATTTAGGGAATGTGTTCATGGTTGGGGGTTATTTACTGCTAGAATAAGGCAGGATTTAGCATGCTATTTTCATCTGTATAAGGTTTCCGAGGAGCAGCTGGTGGGTTTGAACCACCAACCTTGCAGTTCAAACTGACCACCAACATAGTAATATCACTCATTGTTTCTAATTCTGTCCAAGTCAGACACCAAGTCATAAAGTGATCTGGCATAAAATGAGATTTTTTTTTTAATTTTTAAAATCTTGTTGAAAATAAAAATTAGAAACCATCTGCCTTGCAAAATGATTTACTATCCACCTTAGAGTCAGGGCACCAACATTTAAGTTGTCCCTTTGTTGATATCCCAGGGTTTTTTTCACCCAGTAGGATCCAGGATGTGTTTTTAGTTAAGATAGAAGCAGTTACTCTCTAGGAGAGAGTGAAGTCAATGCCGATTCACATGACCCCTTATGTGTCAGGGTAGCACTGTGTTCCATAGGGTGTTTCAATGGCTGAGTTTTTGGAAGCAGATCTCTGAATGGATTTGAACCGCCAACCTATTGGTTAGCAGCCAAGGATATTAAGCATTTGCAGTATCCAGGGATTTTATTAAAGTAGATCAAGGACCACTGTGAAAGGTGAACAAAAAGACAAAATGATATGATGCTTGGTGAGACCTCACAGCTATGATTTAGGACAAGTACAGAAGGATCTAGAAATGGGTTTCCTTAAAACCAGCAGTGCCCCATCTTCCCCTGGAGGTTATGTGGGCCCCAGTCTGAAGACCACCAGCTTGGCAGAGATGAGTAAAGGCACCCATCCTGCAGCTCAGTTCACCGATCTTAAGGAATCCGGAAATGTAGACTGGACCAATCTCCTCCCAGCATGCTCTGGGCAATTGCTAAAGGTGATCACAGATCCTCTCAGCCGACTGACTAGTCCATCCATGGGCCAATTTCACCTGCCAGCACCCACAGGGGCCTCTTCCCACAAAGCCCCCTCCTCTTGCACTCTTTTCACAGAGTACCTTTTGGCGCCTCTGTCTCTGGCTGGTCTGATTGAAGCTCTTCTGAGCTGACATAGTGGCCCTGCTCTGGAGGACAACCAGGACCCTGACACTATAGACCCTGACAAACAAGCCCTAAGATCGCCCTTCTAGGAACACGGGATGCTCCAGACCATGAAGCTATTCAGGAACCACCCTTCCCTTCTGCTTTGAACAACTCTGACAGACTTAACAAAACCCCACAAAACAAACCTGCTGCCATGGAGTTAATTCCAACTCATACTGAGCCTATAAGACACGGTAGAAGTGCCCCATAAGGGTTAATAGAAGCACTCTGCCAGTATCTTTCTCTCACAGAGGAGCTGGTGGGCTTGAACCACTAACCATTCTGTTAGCAGCTGAACTCTTACCCACTGCAGCGCCAGGTGCTGAGTAAATGTTTGCTTGGCTGATGGAGGTTAACCTTCATGCTGTACTATCTATATGATGTTTAAAGCCAATCTCATAGGCCCAAGAGACTGTCCTGGGCCAACATCAAGCTGTCTATGGTGAAAACATACGTTGAGACTTCCTTTGTCTTGAAATATGGCAGTTAACCTTACCTTATAGGGATATAAACTCCCCTTGTGGCAACCCTCCAAAAAACAAACCCACCGCTGTCAAATTGATTCCAACTCATAGATACCGTCTATAGGGCAGAGAGGAACTGATCCATAGGGTTTCCAAGGTTGTTGTCTACAGTCCCGGAAACCCTATATAGGGTCCCTATGAGTTGGAACTGACTCGACAGCACCTAACAAACAGCCTTTACAGGAACAGACAGCCTCGTCTTTCTTCTCTTGTGGTAGATTCTGGAAATCCCGAGGCACAGATGAGCAAAGGCAGGTACTGCGTCCACACCTTCCAAGCAACAGAGATCGGAAGCCTATACCAGGCCTGGCAGGGCGGAGAGAAATGCTGGGCTGTTTAGAGACAGTCCTTCCTGGCCCAGGGAATCCCAGAAGACCCCAGTCCAGAGTCTTCTGACCATGTGTGGACTTCCTTCAAGGAAATAAATACCTCAAGTCACAAGACATAATTTGGATGCTGCGAGTCCAGTCTAATGAGTCCCAGAAGGGGCAGGAGTGTCAGAACCCTTTGCACTAAAGAAGGCAGATCATTCTAGAAATCTAGCTAGCCATGCTATTTAAAGTTCAAAACAATAGAAGGTGGGAAGGGAAATGATAAAGACAAACAACCTCTCAGCAACACCCAGAGACCAAGTCTGGGGGAGGAAGGGCCTAGGCACCCTAGAAATTTCTGTCATACAGACAGAGCCTGGAGTCATGTGGGGACGGGGTGCTGCCTAAGGCGCCATCAAAAGAAGATAGATCAGCAATTATACAGGGTCACTATGAGTCAGATCTGATTGGACGGCACCTAACAACAGCTCTGGAATGTTCTGTGGAGAAAGATGGAGAGCTAGATTTGCTGACTTGGACAGATGACCCTCAACATAATAAGGAGTTAAAAATGAATCCAAAACCAGCATTTTAGTCAGATTCCAATATGTGAGTCCTAGTGTGGTGCTGTAGGATAAACACTGCACCACAAAGTCAGAGGTTCAAACCTACCATTTGCTCCTCAGAAACCCTATGAGTTTTGAGTCAGAATCGACTTGACGGCACTTAACAACAAATGTCTCTCACACACAGAGACATCTGAAAAGTCACAGTCAGCTCCTTGGGTCTGTGAGCCAGGAGGCCATAGTTACCACACTCAGAAGGGTCTTTGGTTTAATGAGCTGTTGCTGCCATCTTTAAATTCTTATTATTATTATTTTAAAGTGGGCTTTAAAGAAAGTTTAAAGAGCAAATTGGTTTTCCATTCAACAATTTAAACACATTTGTTTCATGACATCAGTGGCAACTCCCTCTAAGGAGCAACAGAAATTCTAAACATTTTTAAGAAAACATTTTATTATGAATCAAGTGAAGGTTTACAGATCATTAGTCCCACCTCAACAAATCATACATTTCATGTTATTATAATGATTACAATCCCCTCCATCAGTTAACAGTATTTTCCTCTCTCCACTTTATCTGGAGAAGGATGTCATGATGGGTAAGGTGGAGGGTCAGAGAAAAAGAGGAAGAGCCCCAACGAGATGGATCAGCCAGGTGGCATCATTGATGGCATCAAGTGTGGCAGCGGTAGTGAGGTTGGCCCAGGATCGGACATTGTTTCATTCTGCTGTGCATGGGGTCGCTATGAGTCGGTTCCGACTCGATGGCACCTGACAACAACAACAACAACTTTATCTCTTATATTCCTGCCTATGTTTTCCACTACTTTCATCTTTTCGGTGCCAACCTCCCTCTTGTACATTGTCTACCCCATCATCTAAGTTAACATGTGGGCTAATGCGCTGAACTACAAGGTTGGTTTGAACAGCAAGGTCGGTGGTTAAAGGTTGCTATGGTGGTGATGGCTATGCGCCGTGAAGTCAGTTCTGTCTCATAATGACCCTGCATAGGATTTCTGAGGCTGTAAATCTTTATGGGAGCAGAATTTTCCCCCATGTAACAGCTGGTAGCCTGAAACTGCTGACCTTGAGGTTAGCAGCCCAATTAGTAACTAGTACACTACCAGAGCTCCTTAGGGTGGCTATGGGTTGTAACCAACTTGACAGAGCTTAACAACAACAACAATAGTGTAAATAGTGTCACAAATACATAACAGAATGTCGTCCCCCCCCCCAAATTGAAACACAAATTGTTTATGGCACTTTTTTCTGATGAATAATTCAGCTCGTTGCTTTGCATTTAGAGGTACTTAGGAGGCTCCCTGAGGAGCTCTGATAGCCTGGTGGATTATGAGTTGTGTTGCTAATCGCAAGGTCAGCAGTTTGAACCGTTCTGTAACAACCATTCTGCAGGAGAAAGATGAGGCTTTCTGCTTCAGTAAAGATTTACAGCCTCGGGAACCCTATACAGGGTCGCTATGAATTACAACCAGCTCCTTGGCCCGTCACCACCACCACCAAGGGGAGTGCGGGTGACACAAATAGTTAAGATAGAAAGCTGCTAATGGAAAGGTTGAAGGTTTGAATTCACGCAGGGGCGATCACTGTGGGAGAAAGTCCTAGTGATCTGCTTCTGAAAACTCAGTCACAACAAACCAACAGAGTACAGTTCTGTTCTGACACCCACTGGGTCACTGGGACTGAAATCAACCGACAGCAACTGGTTTTTCTTTTTTTAACTTGAAATGATATCTGGAGGTTGAAGAAAAACAAACTGATCATAATATTTAGCAATGTAACTCTCATAATGTTTTGAAATAAATTTAATCTATGGATACCTAGGCATGGAAAAGTTACTGAAAGGGTCACCTGACCTTACATTATAATTTGTTGTTGTTGTGAAGTGCTGTCGAGTAGGTTCTGACCCATAGCAACCATGGTTTCCAAAGAGCAGCTGGTGAGTTTAAACTGCCAACCTTGTGGTTCAAACCGACTTTGCAGCCCAGCACATTAACCCATAACACCACACCATTTCCTGGTTTTCAAATCGACATTGATTTGTTGTAGAACATTTGGAAAACACAGAAAACGTGCATTTTATCCAAGATCCTAATCATCGTAAATGTTCTTCTCTCAACAAAAGAGATCCTTACACTGGATGTTTCTTTCTGTGTGCTTTGGTTGGCATATGTGTGTGCTTAGGTGTGGCGCTGTAGGATCAGCACTGAACTTCAAACCATAAGGTTGGCAGTTCAAACTCACCAGCTGCTTCTGGGAAGCCCTATACAAGGTCGCTATGAGTGGGAACAGACTCGACGGCACTTTACAACAACAACAACAGTGACATCAATTGTACTTCTTGTCTCATATTACCTGCTTAAAAGAACTATTTCCAAAAGCAGTGTGTTCTCAAAGCTAAAATGAAGAAGCGAAATAATCAGATTGTAAAACTGAAAGGAGAAACGCCCTTTCTCAACAGTGAACAACATGCTCTGAATCCAAACGTTTTCCACATTTATTCAGTCCTTTAAATAAACACATGTATATGAACACTGTGCTTTAAACGCATATAATTTAGAATTTAAATTCCTCCTTACCCTCCTCAATACCTTTTGTTTTGTCTTAAGTTGCAGTTTGGGTGAGAGTGTACAGGGCAAATGGATTTTCCATTCAACAGAGTTTACATGTTTCGTTTTGGGACATTTGGTTACGATCCCTTCAATATTAGAATACCTACCCTTCCCACTTCCTCTGGATGCTGTAGGCTCTTAAGGAGTCCTGGTGTGGAGTTGCAGGATAATGCACTGGACTGCAAGGTCGGTGCTTCAAACTACCAGTCACTCCTTGGAAACCCTATTACAGGGTCGCTATGAGTTGGACCCAACTCAATGGCACTTACCAACAACAACACTTCCTCTCTGGGTTCCTGTTTCCATTCTTCTTTGTTCTTGCTTCTTCCTGCATTTGGAGCTTTGTTTTGGGGCAAATGCTGTCTTTTTGGTCTTGTATTGCTGATTGTACTGAGGAGCAAATTCCTTCCTGGTACTATTACTCGCTTTATAGGTCTATGCGCTGTTCGGCTGGAAGGTGATCCCTGGGGGTAGATTTGGTTCCAGACTTGGAGGGTGTCTAAGGACCACAATATCATTTGGGTTTGAGAAGACTCGCCTTTAGTCTATAATTACAATATTGGGTCTTTCAGTCTTTGGGTCTTTGTTGGATTGGGTTGTAAGGGACTCAGAGAATCACAAAGTCATTATGAGATGACATCCACAGTACCTTAGAGTCCGTACCAACTTCTGGACTGTAAACCTGTCTGGGATCCAAGAGCTCAAAGATGATTTGCTGATTAACTAGTAACACACAACAGAACGAAACACTGTCAGGTCCTGTGGCATCCTCACAGAGTCCTGGTGTGGTACTGAGGGTTAATGTGCTGGACTGCAAGGCCAGTTTGAACTGCAAGGTCAGTGGTTCAAGCTCACTAGCTGCTCCTCCGTCACTATGAGTCGGAACCCACTCGACGGCACTTAATTAACAACAGCAACATTTTTAAAAGACAGTCACCAAGTGGAAGTCTGTCTGAGAGGCAGTCCCTCAGACTTGAGGTTGGAATGTAAACTGATGGACTATTTTCTTTGTTTTTACTTTTGTTTCAGTTATTTGGGTTTTTAAAAATTATCCGTTTTATTTTTGATGTTGTTGTTGAGCTAACACCATTTTTAAAGGAGAGTGAGTCCAGAGAGCTTGACAATTCCTGTGACTTTGACCAGGGAGTCGTGGTGGCGCAGGCCAAGTGCTCAGTTACTAACAGGAAGGTTAGCAGTTACACCACGGGAGGAAAGTGTGCCAGTCTGCTTGCACAGAATTCTCTGGGAAACTCTATGGGCAGGTCCACTCTGCTGCTGGTGGCTGTGAGTTGAAATTGACTTGATGTCAGAAGTTTTGGTTTTCGGGACTTGGTGTCTTTGACCGGGAGACCCACATTTAGGAACACTAAGCAGTCTCAGCTTCTAATGGAAAGGTCAGTGGTTCAAACCCACTAGCAGCTCTGTGAGAGAAAAGATCTGGTGACTGATCCCATACAGACTATAGTCTAGAAAACTCGATGGGGCAGTTCCATTCTATCTTATAGGGCTGCTATGAATTGGGACTGGACAACACGTAACAAAAACAAGGAAATCATGTGGCAAAGGTATGCACAGAGACGTCCTTTACCACCTGTATCATGAAGGAAAAGTCTGGAAACAAAATGCCTAACATGCCGGAAAATCAGTCAGTAAATTCTGGTGTGTAGATTAGATAGAATTTTGTGAATCTTCAAAAGTTGGTGTGTCTTAATTTATAAATCTCAGGTGGATTCTCAGCAAACGTCATCTCACATACTCTGTCCATGTTGTCAGAAGGGATCGGTCGCTGGTAAAGTGAAAGGTCAGCAAAGAAGAGGAAGACCCCCAAAGACATCATGAATTGACACAATGGCTGCAACAAAGGGCGCAAACCTAACACTTGTGAGGATGCCACAGGACCTGACAGTGTTTCGTTCCGTTGTGTGTAAGGTTGTTAGGAGTCAGAACCGACTTGATGGCACCTAATAACAACAGGTAGATGCAAATCAAACAGACCTAACAGGGTGACTGGGTAAGATCTCTGGGAGTTGTGGTTTTGTTTCGTTTGTTCTCTTTTTCTAGTTTTTAAAAACAGATTTCCAAGTATTCTGCTAAGAACATGTTTTTCTTTGATAGCCTTTTAAATCAGTTTTAAATGAGTAATAAACATGTTTCAAAATCAGTGCAGCTTTTTATTGTAACAAACCCATGCTTAAGGAAAAAATCTAAACATGGCCCAAAGCAAAGAGAAAACATAAAAATCCCACAACTCGGAGGTAGCTACCTTTAACATTGCTTATACAATGAGAGATTGATACATGCGTTCCCATACAGAGATATATATGTATCTGCTGACTTGCAGCTTGCTTCTGTTACTCATCAATACAGCATAAACATCCTTCCACATCAAGAAACATCCATCTGCCTCATTCTCTGCCTCTCTGTTTTTAAAAAACAGTCTACATTAAAATGTTTCCCTGCATGTATCTTGTCTGGATGTTCCATTATTTATTGAGCAAAACCCCTCATGAGGCACATGGAAGTTGTTTGCAATATTTCACTAAGTAATTAAAGTATCCATAAATAAGCTAGGTTGGGAGTCAACTTTTGTCCTGCTAACATGTGGTGGTGGTGGTGGTGGTGGTGAAATGCCGTCAAGTCAGTTCTGACTCATAGTGACCCTGTATAGTTTCCAAGGAGCAGCTGGTGGGTTTGAACTGCCGAACTTGTAGTTTGCAGTCCAGTGTTGATCCTACAGTGCCACACCAGGAGACCTGCCTTCACGGCAGTCCGCAACTCATGGTGACCCCACGCACAATGAAGCAAAATGCTACCTGGTCCTACACCACCCATGATGAGTTGTAGATCAGACCGCTGTGATTCTTAGGGGTTCACATGAGCTGATTTTCACAAGTAGATGCCAGGCTTTTTGTTCTCGTCTGTCTTGGTCTGGAAGCTCACTAAAAGCTGTGCAGTATCTCAGCAATACACAAGCCTCCCCTGAACAGATGGATGCAGTTGTGCCTGAGAGGTATAGGCTGGGAAGGGAACCTACATCTCCCCATATGAGACTTTGTCCACTGAACCACATCGTTGATAGCTGTTGAGTCAATAGATGACCCGGTAGGACACAATGGAACGGATCCGCACGGTTTCCAAGATATTTACTAGAGTCGATAGCCTCATTTGTCTCCCTTGGAGTGGCTGGGGGGGTTTGAACCACTAATGTTTCAGTAAGCAGTCCACTGTACCACCGGAGCTCATTTTCTACGGTGCTATCTGCTATTTCTCCTATTAATTCACTATTCTAGGCAGATCCTCAGCTTCCCGCTTTGTAAGACGCAAGGGGACATGGGGTGATCCCCATGGTGGCAGCTGATTTGTCAAGTGTTGAGTGTGATTTTGAGTAAATGACCCAGCCAAGAGTTGCACCTTTTCTAAAAGGATCCATATATCTGCTGCCAAATTTAACCCGCACGTAGTTCCGGATCCAGAGGGTAACTGGGAGGGTGACTGCCAATGCCTTACTGTGCTCTCCACACATCAGAATGCAGCCTGTCACCCACTCACAGAGCCATCTTTTTCTACAGACTGTTGCTCAGACTCTGCCTTTTTTCTCTACCAGAATCGTTCCTTGAATCTCAAACACACACATACATCAGAGGGTGCCTTGAATGGTAGGTTTCTCTGCAACAAATCTCTTCATGAATCCACGTACTATCAACACCATGTTGTTGTCGTTAAGTGCCGTTGAGTAGGTTACGACTCATAGCGATCCTGAGTAGGGCTTCCAAAGAACGACTGGTGGGTTTGAACTGCGGACCTTGTGGTTAGCTTATTTTATAGTGCCACACCAGGACTATCAACACCACAATGCTCCTGAAAACGGGCCTCTTCTGAACAAAGAGCTTTTGATGTTGCGTGGCAAACACAAGAGTGGGATTCAATCAGGCAGACTGACTCGAACTGAAGCACAGCCATAATAAATAGTAACTGAACACCTCCTATATTCTAGGTACTGTGTTAAATAGTTTTTGCTGGGACTGGAAGGAGAGGATGGTGAGGGAAAACCCTAGCCCAGAACCCCAGTTTGAAACAGGATCCCTGACAGTAGAAATCAGAATTAGAAAGGTCCAATCTTCTACCTGATCCACACACTCCTGCAGTCAGCAGGAAAAAATACCTTCACAAGCATTTCCTTGCTTTGGCCCCTGAAGAACTTACACTGGATTTTGCTTTGGGGCAGTTCTTCAGGTATTTTGAGAATTTTATAAGAAACAGCCTCTTGAAACTTGCTATTTACTGCCCATAGAATGTCCATTAAGACTGTAAAAAGAGCCCTTAGGCTCTTACCTTATCTCTTTGCTTTGGCCACCAGGAAATGCAGAAGCAAACTGGTGGCCCGCCAACTTACCAGACAGACTTGATGTATTATGCTGGCAACCTTCCCCCTAAATTCATTTTATTTTCTCCTTTGTTTTCCTGCCACTCAGATTTCTCTCATTATTATTTTTTTTAATCCTGTTTCGTTTCATGCATGACTGCCTGCTGCCTCCATTCCTTGGTGGAATGAGAAAGAGAATAAATGAATGCCAATAGTCAGAGGTAGGACAAAGCCCCTTCCCTATTTTGGTGACTGAGTCACCTGAAGGGGAGTCACTTGAATGGGCTGGTCTGAGTCACCCCCAATCTCTGCAGTTTCAGAACAAAATGCATTGCCAGTGCACCTGTCTGACCACCCCATGTTTTATTCCTACTCATCCAAACTGTTCTCCTCCTTGCTCATCAGAGAAAAGCCACAAAGTCAATAAATTAAAGTTATCCCTGGAAACTCTCTCAGGAGCCACTGAGGTTGTATTTGTTATGGTTGGTAAGTGCCATCGAGTCGATTCCGACCCATAGCGACCCTGTTTAGGGTTTCCGAGGAGCAGCTGGTGAGCTTGAACCACCGACCTTGCAGTTCAAACGGCTTTGCAGTCTGACACATTAATGCTCAGCGCCACCCCAGGACTCCACTGAGGCTATATAAACCCCTGCAATTCTTGCCCTGAGATCATCTTAATTTATCAACCAAATATAGTCCCTGGCACTTTTTTGAAAAACAAAAACAGACAAGAGCCTGTTGTACCTGATACAGAATGTCTGTCGTGAGCATTGTGCGCTTATCAAGACGTATCTATTGTTGTTGTTGTTGTGATGTGCTGTGGAGTCGGTTCCGACTCATAGCGACCCTACACAGGGTTTCCGAGGCTGTAAATCTTTACGGGAGCAGACCGCCTCATCTTTCTCCCGCGGAACCGCTGGTAGTTTCGAACTGCTGACCTTGCGGCTCGCAGCCCGATTCGTAACCACTAAGCTACCAGAGCTCCTTTATCTGGGATCAAATTGACAAGAGCAACTCGAAAGACTAGACAGGAATCAGGGCAGAGGGAGCATGTGCAAATGGATAGGGAACAACTCAGAACAGCAACGTGAGAACAGTTGTACAACTCAGAGGAAGTCATTACATTGTACATGTTGAAAGGGTTGGGTTGGTGTATGTTTTGTTGTGGGTTCAGGACTCTAAGTTAATGGCTTAGTAAATGCTAAAGTGATACCAGAGAAAGCCTCAATTAAAAAACCAAAACCCCTCCACCACCTGTAAGGGCCCACGCTGCCCCCACACCACAGCACAGGCACAAGCAAGAAATTCCCATCAGGGACACGTCTGTCCCAACCCATGTAAACCTCACCGTCCTCTGGTCACCAGGCTTTGCGCATGCCATTTCCTTAAGTCAATATGCCCTTCCTCCTCTGTTCTACCTCCCTGATGTGAGCCTCACCTCTCTCCCTGACACATCCAGGCCCTTGGTGGGCATGCTTTTCTTTCTGTCTGCTTTCACCTTTGCAAGCTCTGTGCAGTTCAGCAGGAAATTTCATGTAGTCTCTGGCCACCACTTTATCTTCACTGCCTGGGAATGGATTCCAGCCCCCACCCCTCACCCCCACTGGATAACAGTGCTGTTGAGACGCAACACTGGTTTCAAGTAAGATCACAGCCAGCTAGGTGCTCGGCTGTAATCTTTTCTGTGGAACTAAATTTCAGCCAAAGCTGAGACCCAGCTCTGAGCAAAGGGTGATGGTTGAAACTAAGTGGTTCCAGGTAAGATAAATGCCAAGACCAAGCCCAGCGTCACAGAACAATGGTCCTGAAAACATGCTTCTCAATACAGTGTGTTTCTCAATACACAGTGTGCTCGGCAACCGATTTAGTTACTTACCCACCAACGCTTACTGTGGCCTGGACTCAAGACCTTGAGCTAGCTACTCCGCCTCCTCACACCTCTCATTTTGCATCTGGTGAAATGGAGGTAACCATGGAACCCACCTCACACTGCTACGAGTCACTCCCTTCTCTTCTGGTCTCTGTGTCTCCATTTCTTCATCTCACTGGCTGAGTCCAGACACACTGCAGCTGTGAGTTGGGGGGTCTAACAGTGACATGCTCATCGGGTCATTGTGGTAATGTGAGAGACAATCTTTCTAGCACTAAAGCCCAGAAAACCAGAGATGCTGTCATCAAGTCAGTCCCAACTATGGTTGTGAGAAAACAACTGCACCAGAGGGTTTTCCTTAGCTATGATCATAATGGAAAGAGATTGCCAGGCCTTTGTTCCGCAGCACCATGGGGGACCTTCAGGTTAGTTGTTCAATGCAAACCTGTCTGTATCCCCCAGGGATCTCAGCACATAGCATAGTGCCTGATACATAAACCAAGAACTAGCTGCTGTAGAGTCCAAATCATGGTGACCCCATGTGGGTCAGAGTACTGTGCTCCACAGAGTTTTTAAGGTTTTTTTTATTTTTTTTTAATGTAAGTTGCCAGACATTTCTTCCAAGGTGCTCCTGGGTGGACTTGAACCACTGACCTTTTTTGATTAGGCAGCCCAATGCATCAACTGTTTACACCACCCAGAGACTCCGCCTGATATATCCTGAGTGCTCAACAAATACTAGCTGTTGATGCTGTACGGTTATTACAATTTTTTTTATAATCTCAGACAGGATCACACTTCTGCTTTCTTTGTACAACCACCCCGGTCTCAACAATGTGGTGGTGGTGGTGGTTATGTGCCGTGGAGTCGGTTCCAATTCATAGTGACCCTGTACAAGGTTTCCGAGGTGTAAATCTTTTCGGGAGCAGAAAGAAATCTTTCTCCCTTGAAACAGCTGGTAGTTTCAAACTGCTGACCTTGAGGTTCACAGCCCGATTCGTAACCACTACGCTATCAGCGCTCCTTAAATGGTGTTAAGCGACCCTATATAGGGTTTCCGAGGAACAGCAGGTAGTTTCAAACTGCTGACCTTGAGGTTCGCAGCCCGATTTGTAACCACTACACTATCAGAGCTCCTTAGGAGGAGGAAAATTTCTTTTCTTCTTTATTTTGTAATAAAATGATAATTTTGTGTGTGTGTGTGATGGCAAACCATTCGAGTTTCTTTGCATCCCTTGTTTAAATGAATCCACTGATTTTTTTTCTTTTCCTTCTTTCCTTCTCCAAGTTTTAAAATGGCTCACATGAAGGCACATCCACCATGGGGATCCAAAGCAGAAAGAAGTACCCTACAACGTCCAGACCTTCTGTACACTGGCCGTGGCTCCCAGTCTCTCTCCCAATATAACTTCATGGGACCTGCCTCCTGCCAAATCACAAGACTCTCCCAGGCGCCCTACCACCTCCCCTCCTGACCCTTTTGGGAAAATGTTGGCTTCATCTGAGTGGCTTTAAGGTGGCACATCGGTTTCAACTTCAAAAGATAAGATCACAAAAGACATTTGAAATACATGGCTCCTTCACCTTTATTGTTGTTGTTAAGTAACATTGAGTGGGTTCCAACTCACAGCAACACTGTATAGTATTTCTGAAGAACAGCTGGTGAGCTTGAGTCACTGATCTTGCGGTTCAAATCGACCTTTCAGTCCATCACATTAACCCACAGTGCCACACTAGGATTGGTGGTTGGTACTTATGTGCCGTGGAGTCGGTTCTGACCCATAGTGACCCTGTACAGGGTTTCCGAGGCTGTAAATCTTTACGGGAGCAGAAAGCCTCATCTTTCTCCCACGGAACAGCTGGTTCACAGCCCGATTCGTAACCACTACACTATCAGAGCTCCTTAAATGGCGTTAAGTGACCCTATATAGGGTTTCTGAGGAACAGCTGGTAGTTTCGAACTGCTGACCTTGTGGTTCGCAGCCCGATTCGTAACCACTACGCTACCAAAGCTCCTACACTAGTACTACTGTGTCCTTAATGTTCGTACATTTGAAAAAAAACAAAAAGAGAAGAAGCAATGTCATCCTATTGTGCTGGTTTAAACACAATATGCAGTCATATACTGACATTTCAGAAAATGTACAAACATCTAAATTAAAAAAAAATTTTAATTGCCACCCCTGAGACCATCATCCTTTTTCTAGCAGCCTTGTCCCCCGCTTTTGTCCCAACACAGATGAAGCATGTGCCCAGGGAAGCGTGACATCAGGACATCAAGGTCTCAGAGACTCATGTGTTCTGGCTATGGCACCTCGCAGCCCCTTAAACATTTAACCTCCCTCAGCCTCATTACCCCATCTGTCCAATGGGGGGAAGAGGGGCGTCTACCTTATAGGGTCGTTGTGAGGATTCCATGCGATAATGCTTATCTGTGTAGGGTGCCTGACAGACAGTAAGGGCCCACGGAGTCGTGCCCTTTTCAGGTCTGTCGCTCATTGCTGTCAAGTTGATACTTACTTACCATGACTCCGTGTGCAGGGTTTTCAAGGCTGTGACTTTCAGAACCAGATAGCCAGGCTTCCAAAGCAACTCTGGGTAGGTTCGAACTGCCAACCTTTGAGCTAGTTGTTGAGCGCTTAGTCATTTGCACCACCGATAATGGTGCCTTTTAGCAAATAATATTAGGAATCAATATACATATTTGTTAAGCCATTGCCATTAGGTTAGTTCCAACATTACTCATTGTTTGGTAAACTCGAGAGTTAGTGAACAAGAAAAAAAAAAATCCCTCGAAAAGATTGACAGACTGGCTGCAACAATGAGCTCAAACACAACAACCCTGAGAATGGTACTGGACGAGGCTATACTCGGGTTTCTTATACACAGAAGGTCACGGTGAGTTGGAACTGACTCCACCACACCTAACAACAACAACCAACCCTTTATCAATTCCAATTCTAACATCTTTACATGCGTAGTTGTTGTGCTGTGGAGTCAGTTCTGACTCATAGTAACTCAGTATAGGATTTCCAAGAAACGCCTGGAGAGTTTGAACCACCAACTATATTGTTAGCAAGCCAGTGCTTATCCTATAGTGCCACATCAGGACTCCATGTCTAACTTTGTTGTTGTTGTTGTTAAGTGCCAAGTAGAGTCAGTTCCTACTCATAGCGACCCTGTATAGGGTTTTCAAGGAGTGGCTGGTGAGTTTGAACCGCCACCTTGCAGTTCAAACCACCCTAGCAATCCAGTGCGTATCCTACAGCACCACACCAGGACTCTATGAATAGCTAGCATTTAGTAAATTATATTTAAAAAATAAAAATTATAATAATTTAAACTTAGAGTGTATTTCAGTAGCTGTGACTGCACTGAGAATGCTCTGGGTAGTCACAGCTACTAGCCTATTCTAAGTTACAAGTATTGTAACAAGATCAGTTACTAAGCATCTACTATACGTCAGGGAGCACAGAGGCTCCGTCCGACAAGTTCCGTTGGAGAAAGATGAGGCTTTGTGCTCCTGTGAAGATTTAAACCCTTGGAAGCTCCATATAGGGGTGCTGTGAGTCAGAACTAACACCACAGCACATAACAACTATATGTAAACACATCTGTCTTGGAAGGAGCACAACCAGGATGCTCCTTAGAAGCAACAATGAGGAGATTTAAATTAACGTTGCATACTTTGGGTATGCTATCAGGAGAGACCAGTCATGCTTGGTAAAGTAGAGGGTCAGCATAAACAAGGAAGACCCCAACAATATGAATTGACCCAGTGATTGCAGCAGTGAGCTAAGATCTAACAATTGTGGGGATGCCGCAGGACCAGACAATGTTTAGTTCTGTTGTGCCTAAGGTCACTACGAGTCGGAGCTGACTGGAGGACACCTAGCGTAGTCCTGATGTGGTGCTGTAGGATAAGCCCTAGACTGCTAACTACAATGTCGGCGGTTCAAACCCACCAGCTGCTCCTCGGAAACCTTATCCAGGGTCACGACGATGAGTTGGAATCCACGTGACAGAACTTAACAACAGTAACAGTGACACATCTATACATTATACCATGGACTACCAGAAGAATAAACAAGTCTGTGTTGTACAAAGTACAGCCAGAAGGCTCCTTAGAAGGGAGGCTGAGGAAACATCTAAAAACAACATACATAAAATGACAATGCTATTTCTATTCCATGTCAATAGCATTTCCTGTCATTAACAACAACAGCAAAAAAAAAAAAAAAACGTTGTCATCAACTCAATTCCAAGTCATATTGACCCCGTGAAGGTTTCCAAGGCTGAAATCTTTATGGGTGCAGACAGGCCTCATCTTTCTCCTGGGGAGCAGCTGGTGGGGAGCCAACCTGTGGTTCAGTGCCTATCCTACAGCACCATTGCTAATATTTTGTAAGGACCCCTGGTGATGCAGTGGTTAAATGTTTGACTGCTAACAGAAAGGTCAGCAATTGGAGACAGGTGTGGCAGTCTGCTTCCGGAAGAGATGATAGTCTTGGAAACCTTATAGTCAGAACTTGCTTGACAGCTAAGGGCCGGTATCACTCTTTAAAAGCCGCACAACACTGACAACCATGTTTCATTTTTAGCAGATTGACTGTTCTCAGAGCAAGAATTCACTGACATTCCCAGATGCAGCCCCTAAAGGGCCTCTCCCCACCCCTCCCTCTTTAGCCTCATTAAAATCTCTGTATAAGAGGCTCACTGCGCCTTGGCATCTTTGATTTATAATCACCAGTTAAAGTGAACAAATCGCCTCCGGAGGAAATCAGATAATGAGTGTTTCAACTCCAAGCCATTGACAGACTATTATTCTCCTCCTCCTCCGGGCAGTTACCATTTCCTGGGGGCTGGGAAGGGATCGGAAAAATGAGAGGCTTCCACCCCAGCAGGTCCCATTGAAATCACAAGACCTCTCACCCCTGCACTAGAGTCACGAGTCACCCGGTTTAGTCCTTTTCCCTTCTGATCCTCTGACCAGCTCAGCACCAGAGTGTTGCTCCCATTCTACAGTGTGAGCACTGAGGTTCCAAAAGGGAAGTACCAGTGTCTCCCCAGATTCCCAGGGCTGCCTGAGTCCCTATCTAATGCCCACTCCTGGACTCTGGTGACTCCCTCCGCCCCCTGGCCAGGAAAGAGAGACAGGAGCTGGGACCATGTGTAGAGGACAGTTACACTCGAGGAGGTCAGGGCTGTGGGAACACCACGATACAAGCTCACTCCCATTAGGATCTGTGGGGAGTGAAAGCCGGGCCCTCACAGAAGCCAGTCTGAACCCCACCCAGGACCATCCATTGTGTCCTGGAAGGCTTTGGGCAGTTCCTTGTCTATAGTTCCCACCCGGCCCTGCCTTCCTGGAGCAGACCTACCAAATCTGGGGAAACCAGATGAGCCCCGCTGCCCCCAACATGACCACAGGGAGCTGTGCTGGGCAGTGGCCCTCAGATAGGGGCTTCTGCCTGACTCTCATCGCCCAGCCATGGCATGATCCTTGGACACATGGAGGGGTCCTGTCCTGGAGGCCACAGCAGTCCAGAGAAGGCAGATGTCCCAGAGTGGGACTACAAACTGTCCAGAATGGCCAGCACTGTCTCCACGGACCATGGAAGTTGAAACAGACCAGAAGGAACAGCCTGTGTACTTGGAAGCAGTTTATTTCTGGGTCTAATTTCTGGCGACTCGACGGCACTTAACAACAACAACAACAACAACAAGAGCTTTTTGGAGTCCTGGTGTGGCACTGTGGGTTAGTGCGCTGGACTGGAAAGTCAGTTTGAGCTGCAAGGTCGGTGGTTCAAACTCACTAGCTTCTCCTTGGAAACCCTATACAGAGTCGCTATGGGTCAGAAGTGACTCGACGGCACTTAATAAGAGCTTTATAAATTCACATCAAAGAGCAATCCCAGACCTCCTACCTGGAGGGCCCACCACCCACCCACACATTTCCCTCAATCAGTTCTGACTATATGCGACAGAGTGGAACTACGGCTTTGGGTTTCTGGGACTAAGTCTATACGGGAGCTGACAGCTTCATCTCTCTCGGGGTTTGAGCTTCAGATCTTGAGGTTAGCAGCCCACTGAGCCACCAGAGCTCCTTCTCTGGGGAGCCTGTCACCCTGTCAAGTCCAAACCACATATACTCCCTGAGTCCCCCTGGCGAGGACTCTGCCCATCTCTAGGGAACGAGGAGGCCACTATTGTGATTTAACTGATGTCCAAGTCTCAGAAGCCTCAGACCCCATGAAAAAGCAGGGGTGGAGGGTGGGAAGAGGGACCCCTCATAGGTAAATATCCTCTCAGGGCTTAAAGCTCAAGCCAGGGGCTTTAGAGAACATAAACTGGGTGTGGCGTCATGCTGACTGGGGTCTAAGTCTGCCTCTGATACTTCTTGGCAAGTTAACTAGCAAGAAATTTCAACTGTTAAAGAGGTCCCGTAGCATAGTGGGTTAAGTGTTGGGCAGCTAACCATAAAGTCAACAGTTGGAATCCACTGGCTGTTCCATGGGACAAAGATGAGGCTTTCTGCTCACATACAGATTTATAACCTCAGAAACCCTATACAGGGTCACTCGATGGCACACAACCCCCACCAGTAATCCCCAAGACTAAGTTTTCTCCACTGCAAAAACACAAGTAAGAAGAGCCCAGAAAAAACTTAGAAACCACCCAAATGTCTATCATGATGAATGGATAAACAGAAAGTGATTTATCCATGCAATGGAATGCATGTTTTTGCTGTGTGAAATCGAGTCAAATCCAATTCACAATGAGTGTGGCCCTGTGGGATAAAGCACTGGACCTTAAGGTCAGTTGGAACCACACGGTCGTTGGTTCAAACTCACCAGCTGCTCCTTGGAAACTCTATACAGGGTCTCTATGAGTCGGCACCGACTTGACGACACTTAACAGCAACAGAATAAAGTAGAAGAGTCCCGTAGGGTTTCCTAGGCTCTGTCTTTACAGAAACAGACTGCTAGGTTTTTTTCTCCCAAACAACTGTTGAGTGGGTTTGAACCACTGACCTTTCCATTAGCAGTCAAGTGCTTAACCATTGTGCCATCAGGACTATATCAATGGAATATTAGCTAATAATTTTTTAAATGACATATTGACACCTGCTACACATGTGTAAGAGCTTCACAACAACAACATCGCATTTATGAACCTCAAAATCAATATACTAAATGAAAGAAGCCTGGAACAAAAGACCCCCTATTGTCTGATGCCATTTATATCAAATATCCCGAAAAGGCAAAGCTGTAGAGACATAAAATGTTCCCTGGAGCTGCGCATAGGAATGGAGTGACTGAAAATGTGTATCTGGGACCTTTCAGGAGGCGATGGAAATGTTACAAAATGGCATTGTCATGATGATTGTACAACTACGTGTATTTACTAACAACTATTCAATTGTACACTTAAGGGGATTTTATGGTGTGTAAGTAATATCTTCATAGAGTTGTACAAGAAAACAAAAACAAAACACTTGGTGAATGCTGTTATTGTTAAACTCACTTAAGATTTTGTATCGATATAATACGAAATTGTAATAAGCTATCGAACTGTAACTGTAAGCACGTTACCTAACGTCTCTGGGCCTCTGGGCCTTATCTCTAGACTGAAGGGTTGATTATGAAGATAAAATAATTGAAAGATGTAAGTCTAGCTCCTTACACATGGCCAAGTACTCAGGAAGCAAGAGCTCTACTTATCTTCTTCATCCTCACCGTCACTATCCTGGGAGCTCAGACAAAGCCCCAGACTAGGAGCTGGGTACTGCTACCTGTACCCCACCATCACCCACAAAGTGGGGGGTCAGCCTGGAAGCCAGGCCAGGAGGAGTGGAGTCCCTGGGGGAGGGGGTGGTGGTTAGGAAGAAGGAGCATGCTAAGCAGTCCAGTGGCACACAGCAATAGTCAAGATTCTGGGTGTTGTACACTAGCCTCAATGGTCTCCCTGCTTCACAGTCAAGGAACTGAGACTTGGAGAATGAAAATCTCTGGTCCCTAGTTGCACAGCTATAAATAGCACAGCGGGATTCAAACCGGATCGATTTATGCCAAACCCCAAACACAAGGACCCAAAGGAGGAGAGGTCAATGAAGGGGTCTGGGAATCAGTGAGAATGGAGGAGGGGGGTCAGGGGAATCACACGCACATCTCCTCTGTGCACATAAAGGTCCCTGAGCCCCACACCAGCACTACATCAACATCTCTGCCCTGAAAAGTGACACTGCATTTTAAAGGGTCCCCAGGTGATCCTCCCGAGATCGGGCAGTGTTTCGTTCTGCTGTACATAGGGTCGCTATGAGTCGATACCGAATCAATGGTACCTAACAACAACAAGGTGATCCTTATGAAGTTGGACATTCCCACCCTCTCCCTCCAAATAATGCAATGGAACCTATAGCGATGGACTCATAGCAACACTATTGTTGTTGCGAAGAGCTGTTGAGTGGGTTCCTGTATAGGGTTTCCAAGGAGCAGTTGGTGAGCTTGAACCCCGACAGAGGAAAACTCCTTAGGGTTTCCAAGGCTGTAAATCTTTACAGACATAGAAGCCTCGTCCTTCTCCCTCGGGGCGGTTGATGAGTTTGAACTGCTGACTTTTTGGTTAGTAGCCCTACATGTAACCACTGCTCCAGCAGGGCTCCTTTATGTAGGGGAAGAAAAATGCAAATAGAGAAAGATCCAGATGTGAGAACCCATCTGCAATCTGCGGTATTATCAAGTGCCCATGAGGCGACTCTGACTCATGTGTGTCAGGTAGAAATGTGCTCCCAAGCATTCTCCATGGCTGATTTTTTGGCAGTAGATCACCAAGCCTTTCTTCTGGGTAGCCTCGAACCTCCAACCTGTCTGTTAGCAATTGAGCTCATTTACCATTTGCATGAACCAGGGAGGTATTAATAGGTAATAAAAATCCAACAACCCCAGCCTGATGCTAAGGCCTCAAAGGTGCACAGCTCAGCGGCTGCAAAGTGCATTCATGAGCAGAGAGGCCTCAGCTGGCTCCACACAGCCACCCGCACTGGCAGGCACGCCTATCCCCATGCACAGAGGAGGAAACTGAGGCCTGGAGGGGGAAGTCACGTGGCCGGCGGCTGACAGAGCTGTACACCAGCCAAGAGCCCTGGACCACAGGAAGCGGTTGTCGCTGGGTGCAGACCCCTGATCGGAACCATGAACCCCCAAAGCTTCATTTGTCCATTCAGTCGGTGGTCGGTCGACCCCATGTGTGACCTCCTGTTGAAATTCCCCGCTAAGTGCTGCTTTAGGGTCCCAATAGGATGGGTTTATGGTATGACTTATGTTTCTCTGGCCCCTAATGTCTTACAAAGTGCTTCTCTAGCATGACCTGAATTGTTCATAGAAATAATTAGTAGTCACAGGAACAAAATGGGTTTACAAATTGAGATCAAACCCCAGGGGGCTGAGCTCAGAACACACAGCCTGAGCCCCCCTGGGTTTCAAGAACTCCTGTCTAGGCCCACCCCAGCTCTCTTGGGCAGGACTGGGTTAAGCTTCCCAGGGTCCTCTGAAGAGCAGTGGAGGCTGGGAGCCTCTGGTCTCCCAAGAAAAGTCAGGCTTGAGGGAAGCCTCCTCCACAGCAAGTTCACAGCTTTGTTTTAGATCCTCTGGGAACCCCCTCAAACCTCCCGTCTGATCAGCTCACCCAGCCCCCAGCCCCCAGCCCCCTCTCTGAATCTTGACTGCCAGAGCAGTTCCTGGGAAAACACGTCTTATCAGTCTGCTACCTCCCACTCTGATAACACTCAACTCCAAACCCACCTCCTCAGTGGAACAGGGCCAAGTCACCAAGATTCCCAGCCAGGCCCCTCCCGCCCCCACCCGAGAGCGCCCACGTGGCCCCAGTGGGGCATCAGCACTCTTGAACATGTGGGTCAGCACCCAGTTTCATGCCCCGGAAGCTGGCTAAGTCATTATCACCACTCACGACTATCAGTGAAGGTAACTAGCTCCAAAACCAGCTGCCATCAGCCTCATCATGGACTCCGACTCCTAGACACCGTGTGAATGGGAGTAGAACAGTGCTCCATGGGGTTTTCAGAGACTGATTTTTCTGAAGATCATCAGGCCTTTCATCTGAGGCCCTTTGGGTAGACTCAAACCTCCAACCCTTACGTTAGCATCTGAGTGTGTTAACATCTGCATCACCCAGAGATTTCAGTCAGTGGTGGTACCAGTTTCAAGTTGTCTCACCTGTTTTAGAATGTGACATTTGACCTTCCCTAACAGGGGTCCAAGATTAAACGATTCTAAACACTTATCACCAACCATATTATGATAGTAATGATATTGATGGGTAGCTGTCGAGGCAAAGTGGTTTCAAGGAATCTTCAAAAGGGCTGTGAAGTAGCTGCTATTTATTATTAGCTTCATTTTGTTACTGTTGTTGAGTGCTGTCGAGTCGGTTCTGACTCACTGTGACTCTGTATATGGTTTCCGAGGAGCAGCTGATGGGTTTGAACTGCTGACCTTGTGGTTCACAGTTCAGTGCTGATTCCACAGTGCTACCCCAGGACTCTGCCATTTTGCAGATATGGGAACACCATATCTGAGGTTCAGAGGTGACAAGGCCAGGATTTGGACCTGGGTCAGGCAGACACCAGAGCCTGTACTCCCTTTAACAGCCACAATAAGCTACTCTCACAAGGCTCATTGAAGCTCTCTTGTGACTGGACTTCTCCCTAGCAGAGGAATGAGAACCAGAACAGGAGTCTAAAGTTCAAGGCCATGTACTAGCTGCAGACATCGCTGGGTGACACAAAGTGGTGAACACATTCATTCAGCTGCTAACTGAAAGGTTGGAGGTTTGAGTTCACCCAGAGGTACCTAAGAAGAAAAGTCTGGACATCTACTTCCAGAAAAGCAACCATTAAAAACCCTAGGGAGCACAGTTCTACTCTCACACACATGGTGCCACCATGAATAGGAAGTGACTCATTAGCAACTGGTAACTTCTTGTGTTTTCAATAGCCTCATATGGATGCGAAAGCTGGACAGTGAATAAGGAAGATCGTAGAAGAATTGATGCCTTTGAGTTGTGGTGTTGGAGGAGAATACTGAAAGTGCCATGGACTGCCAAAAGAACCAGTAGATCTGTTTTGGAAGAAGTGCAGCCAGAGTGCTCCTTGGAGGCCAGGATGGCTAAGCTTCGTCTCTCATACTTTGGACATATTGTCCGGAGGAAAGAGTCGCTGGAGAAGGATGGCATGCTGGGTAAGATGGAGGGTCAGAGGAAAAGAGGAAGACCCCTAACGAGATGGATCGGCCAGGTGGCATCATTGATGGCGTCAAGAGTGGCGGTGGTAGTGAGGTTGACCCAGGATCGGACATTGTTTCGTTCTGCTGTGCATGGGGTTGCTATGAGTCGGTTCCGACTCGACGGCACCTGACAACAACAACAAACTTCTTGTTGTATCAGCTGTATTGCCTCTGATGGCCAAGGAAAACTGACAACGTGGGGTTTACAGTCAGCGTGGCATGTAACTTATTCCCCAAGCCAGGAGTCAATTCTGACTCATAGCAACCCTATAGGACAGCGTGGAACTGCTCCATGGGGTTTTCCGAGGCTATAGCATAGTTATTATGAATCGGGCTGCAAACCTCAAGGTCAGCAGTTCGAAACTACCAGCTGTTCCATGGGAGAAAGATGAGGCTTTCTGCTTCCATAAAGATTTACAGCCTCAGAAATCCTGTACAGGGTCACTGTGAGTTGGAATCGACTTTACGGCATATAACCACCACCACCACTACCACATCAGCTTGAGGACTAAGGTGCACCTGACCCAAGCCACAGTATTTTCAATCACCTCATCTGCATGTAAAAGTTGGACAATGAATAAGGAAGACATAGGAGAATGGATGCAGTTGAGTTATGGTGTTGGAGGAGAATATTGAAAGTACCTTGGACTGCCTGAAGAACAAATAAATGTGTGTTGGAAAAAGTACAGCCAGAATGCTCCTTAGAAGCCAGGGTGGTGACACTATGTCTCTCCTACTTTGGGCATGTTATCAGGAGGGACCAGTCCCTGGAGAAGGACATCATGTTTGGTAAAGTGGAGGGTCAGCAAAAAAGAGGAAGACCCCTAATGAGATGGATTGGCACGGTGGCAGCTGCAATGGCGTCAAGTGTGACAACTGTGAAGATGACGCAGGACCGGGCAGTGTTTTGTTCTTTTATTCAGGGGGTTGCTATGGGTCGGAACCAACTTGAGAGCATCTAATAACAGCAAATTCTTGTAGAAGCAGGCTCCTTCCCCTGAGGAGCTGCAAGGGGGTTTGAACTGTCAACCTTTAAGTTAGCAGCTCACTGCTTATCTTGGGAGTAAAAGCAGAAAAACAAACCCAGTGTTGCTGAGTCGATTCTGACTCACAGTGACCCTGTACATATGGAGGTTGTAAACCATTAAGAGAGCAGAAAGCCTCCTCTTTCTCCTGAGGGGAGGCTGGTGGGTTTGAACCGCCTACTTTGGGGCTAGCAGTCAAGTGCTTATCCTACAATGCCACCAAGGCTGCTTAACTTTGGCAGTAAAGGGAGCTGTTGTTAATAGTGGTGGGGTAACTAGTATACCTCAGATCTGTCCCAGGTCAACAGATCAGTAACATGGAGCTGCTCTCCCATGCTACCGTAGAATGATGTAAAGTTGGACTACTGGACAAACTCCATGAACTCCAGTCTCCTTGTATTTAAAGTGAGGGTGAGACAAGAACCCACTAAAATAAAGTGTGTGACCACACATCATAAACTTAAGACATTATACACAAATGAAGTGTTCGGTGTTCTTTTGTTTCTTTTTAACTTGCAACCGTAAACAACACTGAGACTCGTGGATTTATCTGAGGGCCTGGCATGGCTCTGTAAGGATGAGCACTGGACCGCAAGGTCGGTTTGAACCACAAGGTCGGCGGTTCAAACTCACCAGCAGCTCATTGGAAACCCTCTACAGGATCGCTATGAATCAGAACTGACTCGATGGCACTTTGAACAAGTCACTGTGGCTCCCAGCTCATCTGTTGACTCAGTGGTATGAAGAAGGGGTTTGACCACATCCCCGTTGCAGACTGCAGCACAAAGACCCAATTTGCCCCAGATGGTAAGTAGACTTGGGTCAGCACAGCACAGAGTTTGGAAGATTTGGGCTTGAATGCCCTGGTCTACTGACTGATACATACAGTATGTTCATCAGCCTGGCCGCTGCAGGCATCTGACTTTTCAAACTTTTACGTAGATAATTCCAAAAGCCCCTTCTAGTCCTGATGTTCTAGGATTCTTCCTAGCCTGGGTTTGCATTATTGTCATTGTTATGTGCTGTCGAGTCGGTCCCAACCCATAGCCACCCTGTATAGGGTTTCTGAGAAGTGGATGGTGAGCTTGAACTATTAACTTTGCAGTTCAAACTGACTTTGCAGTCTAGTGCATTAACCCACAGCACCACACCAGGACTCCTGGGTCTCTATGCTGATATATAAATAAATATTTTTAAGTGCCATTGAGTTGATTCCAACTCATAACGGTCCTGCATAGGGTTTCTGAGGAGTGGCTGGTGGTTTTGAACTGCTGACCTTGCTGTTAGTACTCCAGGGCTTATCTTATAGCGCTACACCCGGACTCCCTACATGGATGTGTTCCTTGTTGTTAAGTACCATCAAATTGGTTCCAACTCATAACAACACCATGCAGGGTTTCTAAAGAGCAACTGGTGGGTTTGAACAGCCGACCTTGTGGTTCACAGTCCAGTGCTGACCCTATAGCGCCACACCAGGAGTCCTACATGGATATTTGTGTTGTTAAGTGCCATCAAATCTGTGCCAACTCCCCAGTAAAAGATAGATAGGTAAATGCGTTGTAGCTGATATCCTACAATAAACCTGTTGGGTGAATAATGCTCACACACCAAAGATTAAATTCAGCAGTAAACCAGGGAAGATGTAGCTATGAAATCATGGCAAATCAGCCAAATGCCTAACCCACTAAGCTGTCAGAGTTCCCTGTAAGAGGTCTCAAGATGGCACAAATTATTTGCTCTCAGCTGGTGTGGTACTGTGGATCAGCACTGGATTGCGAACCACCAGGTCCACAGTTCAAACCCACCAGATACTCCTCAGAATCCCCAAACAGGGTCGCTATGGGTGGGAACCAATTTGACGGCACTTAACAACAATAACTAACCAAAAGGCTGACAGTTCCGACCTGCCCAGTGGCTCCACGGAAGGAAGTGACGTGGTTCCATTCAGATTCCAGCCAAGAACCCCCCTGGTGCAGTTCCACGCTGTAAATCATAAGTTACCATGAGTCAGAATCAACCCAACAACGTTGGGTTGGGTTGGGTTTTATCTTAGGAAGCCAACAATGTTCAAGATACACGATCGGGGTGGGTCCAAGTTTTGTGGGGTCTGAAGCGTATACAATCTGCCTTTTAAAAAATAGTTTGTAAAAGCCTATTACTGTTGAGTTGTTTCTAACTCAAGAGGACCTATGTGTGGCCAAGTAGAACTGTGCTCCAAGGGGCTTCAATGGGCAATTGTTTAGAAGTAGGTCTCCAGGCCAAGAGCCTCTGGATGGACTTGAATTTCCAACCTTTATATTAACAACTGAATTCATTAACCATTTGCACCACCCAGAGATTTCTAAAAAAAAATAGAGAGAGAGAGAGAAAGAGAAAAATACAACATTACAAATATAAAACTAGATCAAGAGCCTCGGAAGGGTCTGGAAGGGAACGCCACTTCTCTGTGTTCACAGTCGATCTGCTTGGGGCACGGCAGTGGGACAGAGGGCACTAAGAATAACATGCATGGTTGGCCCATGTGTGCCAGGACCTGCCTGCACATTGTCTCTTTAATTCTTTAACAACGATCCTGGAGCATAAAGCCATGGTTGTTGTTAAGCGGCATAAGAGTCAGTTCCAACCCATAGTGACCCCGTATACGGTTTCCGAGGAGCAGCTGGTGAGCTTGAACCACCGACCTTGCAGTTTAAATGGCTTTGCAGTCTGGCGCATTAACCCACAGCGCCACACCCATTAGTGCCCCCATTTTACAGACACGGAATCAGAGGCTCATCCAGACAGACCAGGCCCCATGAAGGTTTAGTCTTGTACAAACCTTAAAACAAATGGATCAAGAAAACTGGAACACACTATTGGGGCAAGTTTCAACTTCCTCCCGTATGTACCCCGCCCCCTTGAACTCCTGAAAATCACAAACACTCAGCCAGGACCCCACACACAAAAAGTCCCGGGTTATAACCGTAGTTGAGAAATGGAAAATGAGAAAATGGAAAACAAAACCCAAAAAAACCTCTCCATCATTCCCAGCCAAGACTCGACAGTGCCCTCACAAAACACTACCCGGTTCCCACTGAGCAGCTTCCTGCAAGCGCCTGTTTATACAACCAGTGAGAAATGGGACTCGTGCTGATCTGAATTTCTTACCCCCACTCACTCAGTTCTTTTATGACGCCAGGCAGCTCGATGGGGTTTCAGAGCATCTTAGAAACGTGCCGGAGTGGGCTGGGCAAGACTCTAGGGGCTCAGTGTTTATCATTATATCTTGGTTACAACCACAGAAGGTTATTAAAATACATGCACTAGCTCCAGGGCAGGACTAGAATTAGTCAGGACTGAGAGGTGCAGGAACGTGACTGTGTGGGACCAACACTGCCAGTCCTACAGCTCAACCTCCAAGCTCTCCTGGAACAAAGAAAACTCCCAGGTACTTTACCAGACACAGAAAGTGGTGTTCTGTTGGGGACCAGTCATTCTACACTCCAGGTTTTCAACCCAGAGTAATAGTACTTCAAATTTTGAAACGGAAAGATGCAACCTACCAAGTCTTGATGATACACCATGACTCACGCCCCACCCCCACCCCCCCCACCCCCACTCATTCCTTTCATCCACATCTAAAGGGAATTAAGTTGGTCAGTGCTTGTCAATTTCACTTCCTGTTTCCCTGAAGGGAGAAGTGATGTCACTGGCAGCCTGCTCTTGTGTCCACCCCCAAGCAGCACATCCCCAGGGCAGAGGAACTTAGCTGTAAATATCAAGTGGTATCAGAACTCCAAACTCCCTGGTGATGCAGTAGTTAAGTGTTTGGCTGCTAACTGGAAGGTCGGTGGTTCAAACCTACCAATCGCTCTGCAGGAGAATGAAAGATCTTGGCAGTCTGCTTCTATAAGAATGACAGCCTTGGGACCCTTCTATGGGATAGTTCTACTTTGTCCTACAGGATTTCCATGAATCGGAATGGACAAAATGACGCAAACGGAGTTTTGGGGTTGTTTTTGTTTTTGGTGTTAAGGAACCCTAATGGAGCAATAGTTAAGACACAAAAGGTCAGTGATTGAAATTGATCAGCCCAGAGCAAGAAAGACCTGGTGATTGTTCCAGTAAAGATGCTTGTTGCTGTTGTCGTTAAGAGCCGTCGAGTCAATTCTGGTTCTTAGTGACCCTGTGTAGGGTTTCCAAGGAGCAACTGGTGGGTTTGAACTGCCAACCTTGTGGTTCGCAGTCCAGTGCTGATCCTACAGCACCACACGAGCCGTCCACTGCTGCTGTTAGGTGATTTTTGAGTCATGGTGACCGCATGTGACAGTAAAACTATCCCACAACATTTCCTAGGCTGTCATCTTTACAAGAGCATTTCATCAAGCCTTCCTCCTGTGGCAAAGCTGAGTGGGTTCCAAATGAACAACCTTTTGGTTAGCAGTCCGAGTGCTTAACCATTGTGCCATCAGGACCTAACCCTGCAAATATTACAACCTAGGAGGCCCTATGACATAGTTCCTACTTCGTCGTATAGGGTCTCCGAATCAACTCCATAGCACACAATAACAACAACATCAAGCCTCTAGCTCACTGCTCCTTCAGTCAGTAAAGCTCTCTACAAGTTCTTTCCAGGCCAGGTCCTTGTTAGGATCATTTCCCAAAGAAGCTTCTCCTCCAGGTGGGAAGGTGGGGCCAACCTATACAGAACCACCACAGAACAAGGCAGTTTCACGTCTCCATCTTACTTGTGCTGTTAGCCTGTGAGATTCTATAGCACAGTTAGTAAAGATATGCTGGCGGTGTGGGTGGTCGGATAAAAAGTAGAAATGTTGTCAGCGTTGTTGCTTTTTTTGAATTCAAGGCTGGTCTTATGCTAAATGAGGAAATCAGTCAGGAGGGCTAAACCTTCTGTCTTTCCTTTTCTCCCATCCCTGAGTTCCCAGTAGCAGAAGCTGTCCCAAGACCCTGCCTTGGGTCTTCACACTGAAGTGTTTATTCAGAAAGATCTCCCCATATCCTCTCTTTAAAAGGGTGTTCTGAAAGATGACTCTAACAGTGGCATTTGGGGAGGCATTGGGTGACCCTTTCTTGAGCTCTCTAGTTCCATTTAATTCCATTTAATCTCGATTAAGTTGAACTAACCCACCACACACACAAAACACAACCAAGCCTGTCCACTAATGGCAGTACCAATGTGTTACGGAGGAGAACTGAGCTCCACAGGGTTTTCTTGGCTGTAATCTTTATGGATACCTTTAGGTTAGGTCTGGGGGTGGAAGTGGAAAAGATGAAATCTCATCTTCTCTCATGGTGATGACTCATAGGGACCCTGAACAGGGTTTCCGAGGCTGTAAATCTTTAAGGGAGCAGAAAGCCTCACCTTTCTCTTGTGGAATGCCTGGTAGTTTCGAACTTATGACCTTGCGGTTCGCAGCCCAACTCATAACCACTATGCTACCAGAGCTCCCTTTGTCTCATAGGACCACTTCATATTTCATAGAAAGATATATAGTTGACCCTTGAACAGCGTGGGTGTTAGAGGTGCAGACCTTCCGTGCAGTCCAACATTTGCATTTGATTTACAGTTGACCCTTGAACAATCCAAGGATGAACCACATGGGCCCACTTTTAAGCAATTTTCTTTTTTGACTGTTGTTGTTTCAATAAACTCAAGGGGGGCAAGTATCCACTTCAAACACTATGTGATGCTAGTCATCATCTCATGAGCAATAGGAAAAAAAAATGTGTCAATTGGCCCACGTATTTCAAACCCATGTTGTTCAAGGAACAATTGTATAGGGTTTTAAAGGTTTCTGCCAACTTGGAAAATGTGGGTAAACATCATATTCTCTAGGAAGGTACAGGAAAGAAATGTAAATTTCTTGTCCTAAACTATATTCAAATTGATGCTGATTTTGTTGTTGTTGAGTTGGTTCCAACCCTGTATAAAGTTTCCGAGGAGCAGCTGGTGAGCTGGAACCACTGACCTTGCAGTTCAAACAGCTTTGCAGTCTGGTGCATTAACCCACAGCACCACACCAGGACTCCTGATGCTGACTGTTGTTGTTGTTGTTTAGTGCCGTCGAGTCGATGCTGATTAGCTAGCTCGAAATTAAGTGCCCTGGATTTGAATTTTAACTTCATCACTTTTTAGCTGTCTTGATTTATAGCAAATTACATAACTATTTTTATTTATGTTTTGGACTCCTGGTATAGTATTGTAGGATAAGCACTGGACTGCAAATCACAAGATCAGGAGTTCAAAGCTACTCCTTAGGAACCGTTTACAGGTTTGCTATGAGTTGGAACCGACTCAACTGCATTTAACAACAACAATCTTTATGGGAAAAAGTTTGCCAGGCCTTTCTTCTGCAGAGCCCAAAACTGACCACCTCTAGGTTAGCAGCCTATCACAAACCACTTGTGCCACCCATGCTCCATAAGATCTGCGTAAATGCTGAAGAACTCAACCCAACATGGAGAAGTCTGCCAGCTTTTGGATGGCTTGGTTCAGGTCTCAGTTCACATCCTAGAGCTGACAGTATGAAAGGTCAACTGCAATGAGAAAACCTGAGTTGCATCTGCGCTCAGCGGAAAAGAAGTCCGTAATTGATTAGTGATGTCTGTGAGGGCTACAGGAAAAGAGCAGTAGCCTGTGTGCCGTCATATATTTGTTACAGTGTAGACAGAACATCTAGAAATTCTACCTCTTCTCATTGGGTTCACCCAGATATTTAGACTATAGAGAACTAGCCTTGGGGTATAAAGGCATGAAGGAACCCCATTCCCCACAAAGAGCTCAGTTTTCCTGGTGTGGTACTGTAGGATAAAGCACCAAACTGTAAAGAGGTTCAAACTCACCAGTTGCTCCTTGGGAACTCTATACGGAGTGGCTATGAGTTGGAACCAATTCAACGGCGTTGAACAACTGCCTCACAGTTTAGTCTGTTTTCTATTGAAAGTACCCTGTCACCTTTGACGACTCCACTCAGGAAATGGCAACCACGGATCAGAAAAAAATCAAGATCCCATTTGCCTTGATGGATTCATTTCGATACAACTTCAGTCAAGAGTTAGCGGCTTCCTGATTTCACATTTCGCCATCAAAGACGAGGACCAGGGTAGAGCTGGGGGAGCAGCCTCGCTGAGCACCTGCTTTCTGCCTGAAGAGCAGCGAGTCCTGGTGGCAGGTTCAGCCAATAGAGGAGAGACATCCTGAAACGCCCCCCACACGTCCCGTCCTGGGGTCCACAGCACATCTATAGGTTCCCAGAGCCAGCTGTGAGCAACAATACTAAGACACCCAGCTGGGCTTTGCATATGGCTGAGAGAAGCAGGGCCCAGAGAGGGTAGTGGTGTGCCCCAAAACACACAGCCTCTCAGACCCAGAGTGAGCCCCCAACAGAGCAGGGAAGGAGTAAGGACTGTGGTATGTGGGGTCCTCACCAATGATTTTCACCAGCTGTTACTCAATCCTTAATAGAGACCCCAGCAGGGTGAAGAAGCAGGTGCCCACACACCCCATGGCTAGAATCTAGCCCTGATTAATGTCCGCCAAAGGAAGGGACAACGATGCATTCATTCATCGGGTCAGGCTCTGTACTAGCTCTGTGGACACAGTGGGGTGAAAAGACACACTGTCTAGGCCTTTGTGTGGCTTAGAGTAAATTCATTATTATAAGCAGAAGGTGGAACTCACACATGGAAAAGAGAGAAAATGGCTACATTCAAAAGCATGGACGGATTCCACAGGGATGTTTGTGAACAGAGGAGGACACATTACGTTCATGTATGAGAAGTTTCGGGGGAACTAATGGAGTCCTGGTGTGGCGCTGTGGGTTAATGCGCCAGACTGCAAAGCCATTTGAACTGCAAAGTTGGCGGTTCAAGCTCACCAGCTGCTCCTTGGAAACCCTATACAGGGTTGCTATGGGTCGGAACTGGCTCAACGGCACTTCACAACTGCAACAATGGATAGTAACAGGCCAGAGCAGGGCTTAGCTTTGGGTAGAAAGGGAGCTGTTGGTGGGAAGTGGCACAAGGAAGCCATTAGGGGAGTAGAAAGTTTTTATCTTGAGCTGGCAGATTATATGGGTGTATGTGCAGGTATGCACGTATCTCTTGCACTTCAGTAAGTTTTGGGTTTTTTAAAAACTTTTTATCATGAATTGGACAGAGGTTTATAGAACAGATCATCAGTTTCACATTCAACACTTCATATACATTTTGTTTCATCTCATCAATTGCAGTTCCCACAATGTAATATCATGTGTCAAGCTGGGGTTTTGTGTGTGTGTTTAAACATTAGCTGAGTCTATGTATCGTTTTTCAAAGCTAACGTCTATATGCTTGATCAAAAGATCAGCAGAGCCATTTTGCCCATGTCGGATTCGTCCCTGTGAAATATGAGCTTGGGAACCATACAAGCCAAATTGTAGTTCCTGAGGTCATGGCAGTTGGGTCCCCGGTCAGCCTGGGGAGCTGTCCACCTTGGAAATGTAGCCCATGAAGTCAGCCAGGACCCTTCCTTAGGCCCATGTTTGGAACCTTCACCGGAGCTGGCTATTTCTCATCCTGAGCAAATGAGTAGCTGGACAAAGAGATCAGCTACAGGGCGGATGGCTGCCCGCCAGCCACAGACTTAATAGCCAGGGTCAATGACAGACTGGCTGAGCCAGTGTGGACGCCCAGGGCTTCAGAAGGTGGTGTCTGGAGTGACCCAGTTTCCAAAGGAGCTGGAGCTGGCGTTAATGTGGTGTCCTCAGCTGCTTTCTGCTCAGCTCAGATGGGGGTGGAGGGAGCCCAAAATAGCACCCCTCCCCCACCCCACACATAGACAACAGGTGCCTAAAGGCAGGTTGGAGAGGGTGGGGGCGGGAGAAGCTTGGCTGACAGGCAGAGGATGAGTTCTGAGGGGCTGAGACCCGGTGACAAACTGCCACTGCTAGCCAACCAGCAGGCTTCCCACTCCCCAGCCTTCCCTGGGCGAGTCTCCTATCTTCCACTGCCCACTGAACACCTCGTCCTGGAAGCCCTACAGCATCCCAAGTGCCATAAGGACTAAAACAAACTCGTGACCTTCCCAACCCGTCCCTGACCCCAAACCACACTGTCCCCCACCCCCCGACCCTGTCTCTCTCACAGCCCACACACCGTCCATAAGGAGAGCTGTGGGCTCCACCTTCAAACTGTGGCTAGATTTAAACCGCTTCGCCCACGTCTTCTGCTTCCACCCTGGTCCAACCATCGCCATGTGCCTGAGTCTCTCCGCCTCCATGCATCCTGAGCACAGGGATAAGAATAACCCTGTATCAAAGGCCTGTTCCCTCTCCAACCTCCTATATCTTTCTGTTTTCTTCTGCTCGCTCTGTCTGGGAGCCATTCACTACCCCTCACCGCCCCTGTAGCTGGCCTTTGCACTGCCTGGCCCCTCGGCCTGGAATGCTCTTTCCCCAGACCCTATAGGACTCCCTCCTTCACCTTCAGGGAGACTGTTCCTTGACAACCTTATTTAAATTGCCAACCCTTTTACCGAGCTCACCGATTCTCTAGAGGGCTGAGTTCCCTTGAAGCATTCATTACCACCTAACTCACAGTGTGTTCTTATGTATCCATTTGTTAATGAACTCCCCAGATTTTTTGTTGTTGTTGTTAAGTGCCTTCAAGTTGGTTTCAACTCACAGTGACCCTGTGTGGGGTTTACAAGGCTATAAATCTTTGTGGGAGCACAAAGTCTAGTCTTTCTCCCTCAGAGCAGCTGGTGGACTTGAACCGGTGACCTTGAGGTTCATAATCCAGTGCTCATCCTACAGAGCCACCGTGCTCCCCAGATAGAAGGTCAGAAGTATGTGGGTGGAGATCTTGGGCTATTTGGGGTCTGCTTTGCTCCCTGTTAGATCCCTAACACCACATGTTATCTAGTGGGTACTCAGGAAATCGTGGAAGAAATGAATGAGACCTGGAGCCAGCCATTTCCTCTGAAGCACAAGCCCCTCCCCCTGGAAGGTAGGAAAGGGACCCCTCATTTCGTTCCTCTCCACATGCCTCACACCTGCCTGCCCTCACCTGAGCCTGAACAGGGATGGAGCATCCTTGTTGCAGAGGTAAGGAAAACCACAGCCACTGGGCCAGGAAGGGCCAGAACCAGAATCCCTACACCAGGCTTCACTCTCACTCCGTGTTCCCACCCCTCCCTCAAGGAGCAGTATTCGGGGACAGAGAAGGGGTTGGGCGCTTCACTGAATCTGGGCAAGAGCCAAGTGAGGTGAATGGTTACTCGCTCCACGACTAGCCAAAAGGTTGGTGGTGTGAAGACTTGGCCATCTGCTTTCACAAGGTCCCGGGCTTGAAAACTCTATGGAAGAGTTCTACCCTGCACACATGTGACCGCCATGAATCGGAACAGACTCAACTGCAACTGACAATAACAACTGGACATCAAGGATGTCTTCCTTACTTTTCCCTTCAGCCTACAGCAGACCCTGGTCAAAACACAGTGTACATCACTGTGACCTGCTACCCACAGCCAAAGCAGGCATTGAAGGTATCCACCAGTGACCACAAGGAGACATTCATCTGGGCAGTGCTGACCAGAGGACCACGGAAACCATCCAGAATAGGGGGACGGGGCTGACAAACCACAGTTTCCTGTAGAACAATGAATGTGCACTGACATTTCCCAACTCGTCAAGACATCCTTGACATTAAGCATAAAACTACCCATTCTTGTTTTATCTTTAGTGAGTATGTATGTGTTTGCACAGCAAAGCATCTAGAACAGCATATGGCAAAAGCATTAACACTGGGTCCATTTAGTTATTGAACCCAGAGGTTACTTAACTGTCTTTTTCTTTTCTAAATTCTATGTAAGTGCCTCGACTCTAGGCCAAGAAGTTGCTACTTTAAACTCACCCAGAGTCCTGGTGTGGCACTGTAGGATAATGCACTGGACTGCAAGGTCGGTTTGAACTGCAAGGTTGGTTTGAACTGCAAGGTCACCATTTCAAACTCACCAGCCGCTCCTTGGTAACCCTATACAGGGTGGCTATGAGCCAGAACCAACTCAACAACACTTAACAACATCAATAAGGGGTGCCTCAAAAGACAAGCCTGCTGATCTGTTTCTGAAAGGCCACAGCCTTGAAAACCCTACGACGCAGTTCTACCCATAGTTCTGTCCTCCTGGGGTCACCATGCGACAGAATCAAATGGACAATAACAACAACAACATGAATCATTTCATCACTAAAAGCCAAACCCGTTACCATGGACTCAGTGCCATCCAGTGTGGTGCTGTAGGATCAGCAATGGACTGTGTGTCACAAGGTCAACAGTTCAAACCCACCAGTTGCTCCTTGGAAATTCTATAGTGTTGCTATGAGTCAGAACCAACTTGACAGCATTCAACAACAATAGTACAAAGTAAAAGACCCCGTAGGGTTTCTGAGGCTGTAAATCTTTATGGAAGTAGATCCAGAGGTCTTTTCTCTCACTGGTCAGCTTGATGGTCCTAATAGCTGACCTTTCAGTTTGCAGCCAAGCACTTAACAATCGTCCCACCAAAACTCCTTAGTCTTATCGCTGTTGTTGTGACTGTTAAGTGTCGTCGAGTCGGTTCCAGTTTATTACGACCCTCCATAGGGTTTCCAAGGAGAGGCTGGTGAGTTTGAACCGCAGACCTTGTGGTCCATTGCTTTGTCCCACACCAGACTCCATAATCTTATCACTAGCACTTGTCAATATTCTTACTAAATAAAACATAAAAGGAATGTCTATTTTAGAAAAACAAATGTATTTATCCAAAGGCACCTCAAGGGGCCCAGCCTACAGCCAGACCTTGGTCCCTGCTCACTGAGAAGAGTCTGCAGCAAAGGTGAATCCTGACACACTGGTTCCCTGGTGGGCCTCTGTGTGTGTGGCTGAGGGGGAGAGGCTGAGAAAAGACAACCACTTCCGGCAGAGCCTGTGGCAGCTGGGGAGGGGAGTAAAGACGCCCACCCAAGGTAAGAACCAGAAGACTCCCACTGTGAACACTCCTTAAAACTCCACTGCTGCTCCACCTCTGGGGCAGTGTGGATCCTCCTCCTCCATGTGGCCAGGGCTCGGCAGCACTGTGGCTGCCACTTACTAAGGAATGGTGGCCACAGCACACTGGGCCCTATGAGGGACACCAAGCTTCTGCCGCCCCAACCTCAGGGAATTATGGTCTGAAGTCAGCATGATCTCAAGGCAATAGACCATGGAACCCTGCTGGTCTCCGGTGCCACCCCTGTGACATCAGAACCTTTCTCCAGGGTGCACCTGGGCGTGCCCCAGCAGGCTGAGGGGTACATCCTGAGCTCTCCCGTCAACAAACATCCACACACATTGTGAGGAAGACACCTAGTCAGGCAGCACTGGAATCAGTGGATAGATTGTGTTCTATTCATCTTCTCCCCAGCTGAATATGGTCAACTGATAACTGAAAGGCTGGAGGTTCAAATCCACCCAGAGGAGTCTCAGAAGAAAGACCTGGCAATCTATTCCGAAAAAAACAAGTCATTGAAAACCCTGTGGAGCCCAGTTGTACTCTGACACACATGGAGGCATCATGAGTCAGATTCAACTTGACAAGTATTGTGTCTTGCCCTCCGCCCCCGACCCCCACCTTCCATCTTGGCACCAGGGCACCAAGCACAAGGCAGCTGTTTATGAAATGAAGGGGTGAGGGAGTGAGCAAGCCGTGCTCCAGGATGAACCACTTCGCTGCCATTGGAACAAGCATCTCAGCCTGTGAACTAAGTCTTCTTCATCCTGAAGAAAAAGGCTAGCATTTTGGCGGTTGTTTGTATTTTTAACAATTTTTTTATTGTGGTGAAATTGACATCATAAAACATTTACCATTTCAATCATTTTTACGTGTGCAATTCATGGACATTTATCACATTCACCACCACCTGGTTCTCTGTTTCCAAATGCTTTCATTATCCTCAATGAAAACTCATTTGACCCATCTCCCCTCCCACCCACCCTCGACAACCACTGGTAAACTTTGGTCCCTATGCATTTGCTTAATCTGGATGTTTCATAGAAGTGGGACCACACAATCCTCATTCTTTGATGTCTGACTTCTTTCACTCAGCATGATGTTTTTAGAACTCATCCATGTCATAACATGAGCAAGAGGCCATTTTCTTATCGCTGTAAAATATAACGTTTCATTTGTCCATTCAACATTTTTCAGGTGTACAATCTAGAAACTGTAAGCTTAAAACTATGCATTGTTTGAGCCCATTCTTGTTTTATCTTTTTAAAAAGTGAGTATGTATGTGTTTGCATAGCAAAGTGTCTAGAACAATATATACCAAAAGCATCAACACTGAGTCCATTTAGTTAGTGAGCCCAGAAGTCATTTAACTTTACAGCCTCGGAAACCCTGTACAGGGTTGCTATGAGTCGGAACCGACTCCACGGCACAAAACAACAACAAATTGATGACGTTAATCACGTGGCACAACCATTATATGTAATCGTTACTAAATTTCCCATCACCTTACTCAGAAGCTTGCTTCTTTCTAAACGGTGATGCCACCTCACCCCATCCCACTCCCAACACACACACACCCCAACACACACACACCTGTTAGCCACTAATAAAACTTTGACTTTGTAGGTTTTCCAGTTCTTGTTATTTCATATAAGTGCGGCCATAAGAGATTTGTTCTGTGGCTGACTGATTTCACTCCACATAATGTTTTCAAGGCTCTTCCATGTGGTCTCGTTTAGAGAAAGAAGTGCATTTTTAAAGATTAAGAAGAGAGAAGAAGGAAGGTCTGAAGTGCATGGAACCCTCTCCAGGGACAAGGCCCAAGGACCTGTCTCATCCAGCAGCCAGGCTTCAGAGACAGTTTCAGGGGAGGCCAGTGACGATGACGGCAGAGCCTCTGTTTCCTGTTTTTGGAGGACAAGTACAGTCCACTCAGTGCTGGGATCCCACTTTTCAGGTGAACACATTGGTGGTAGTGGGGGGAGGGCGGGGAGCCTCAGATTGCACTGAGTGGCTTGGAGGACTGGTTCACTCTTTCTGTGTGTCTTTGTCTTGAGCAGAAGGGGACACAGTCGACCACGGATGGTTTCGTCCTGTGTAGGAATCAGAGAGAGGATCTTAGGGAACTTGATTCTGGAGAGAGGTGGGTCTCCTGGTCAAATCAAGATGGCCCACAGTGGATGTTACACCAGCTCCTCCCTGATCTTCAGCCATCACATTGGTGGTACCCAATTCAGTCACTACCGCCTACTGCCACCCCATCGTATTCACTCTGACTGTGGGTCACACCAAGCTAGACACACAGTGGCATGGACCCAGCTTACCCATGGTGAAATAGCAGAGAGCACAGCAAAGCCTGCTCTGGTGGCTTCTAGAAGGGGAACCTGAGAAACCATCTGTCTGGTACCCTCTTCCTGTGGTCTGAAAGTGGAGAGTCTTGCTCAGCTCAGAACCTGATCTGAGATCTGAACCCAGTGCCCCAAACTGAAGGTACAATGCACCAAGAAGACTTTTCTAGAAAGAAGTCCATGTTTCCTGAGGGTGTGGAGTCAGCTTGCCCCAAGGCGGGCTGTCCCCCTTTTTTGCCACCCCCACCCCTACCACTGGTCACTTATCCAGATGTTTCAGAGACCTTCAGATGACCCATCCTGGAGTTGGGAGTGGACAGGGTGGTAGTGATCCCACCCAAGAAGAATTTTTCCCCTGAAGCATTGCACCCTCAAACACCAGAAGCCCAGAAGGAAATAGGATGAACCACGAGGCACCCACAGAGCCTGGTTTTCATCTGCTGTGTGGCGTTGGGCAAGTCCCTTCCCCTCTCTGGGCCTCATTTTCCAGATCTGCTTATAAAGAGTTTGGTCTCTGAGGTCCCAGCTGACCCAAAGAAGCTGTGAGTGTCTAACCCTGGGCACACTCTTGTGTGACAGGTGAACAATCCGTCACTAAACTAGTGAGTTACCAGCAGCAGAAAGGTCCCTAAAACTGGGGGGATCTAGGAAGTTAGAAATAGCCACCTCTCTTCATCATTCTCCAAGCGAAATTTCATGAGAAAGAACATGAAAATGTTTGCCACCTGCCAAATATTCACAATCCTATTGGCTGTTGAAAACTGTGCCTCCCTCATTCATCGATTACTTTTCCTTTCTTTATTTATTTTTTAAAACGTTTTGTGTGTGTGATTTGGGTGAACATTTCCAGTGCAAACTGGTTTTCCATTCAACAATTCATCTGCATTTTGGTTTTGACACTGATTGCCTTTCCCACAAGGGCAGAAGGGCTCTCGTCCCATTTTCCCTGTGTTTACTGTTCCCATTCCTTCTTTCTTACCCCTTTCTGCCTCTGAGTTTTGTTTTGTATATTTTGAGCTTGTAAAGTAGTGTGTGCCTCACTGGTGTGATTGTGGGCCTCCCTTTAGAGGCCTGTCTAGTGCTTGAAAGTTGAGCCCTGGGGAGTGAGTTCAGTTCCAGGCCTGAAGGCTGTGTGAGGACTCCAGTCTCCATCAGTCCTTTTGTCCACTTTTGCCCATGACTCTGGAGCACATTAATTGTGCGTTTTGGCCACAATTTCTTAAATGTGCTGAGTCTTTCCTTCGGATGGAAGTTCTGGGAAACTGGGCTCTGTCTCACACTTCTCTGGGTCCTGGTGCCCTGCGTTCTATTGCTGTCAAGTTGATTCTGACATGTCGTGACCCGATAGAACAGAGAGAAATTGATCATAGGGCTTCCAAGGCTGTACTTTTTATGGAAGCAGGGCACTTCAAACCACGGACCTTTGGGTTAGCAGCTAAGTGCTTAATTAACCACGTTGCCATAGGGCTTCTTCTGGAAGCCTTATAATGACTTTTGTTGGAATTGTATTTTCAGTGATAGAATCTGAGGGGAACTTTGCATCTAATCCCACCTCCTATTTTTACAAATGGGAAAACAGAGGCCCAGAGCCTGCTTTTTAGTGAGTCTAAATACAACTTGAAATTTCATTTATGTCTTTGATGGAAAACCTCAATATTGTTAACAGTTGATTCTCCTTCAAATTAACCCATGAACTTGCTGAAATTTAAATCTCATGGGAATGTTTAGAGATTGGGGATATTAGACAAATCATTTGCATTGGAAGAGAAAATGAGTGAGAATAATGAACAAATATTTGAGACAGAATAATGCTATTCTTCCACACTCAAGAGTATAGTTAAATCTACAGGTTTACAGAGATTGCGAGACTAGATAGGTTAATTATGGAAGACAAAATAAAGAATGAGGGCTAAGTGTGTAAGAAAATTAAATTTGTAATTATGTGGGATATTTCTACTCAGTGAAGGGAAATGCAGTTTTCAGAAAATGGTGTTTAAGCAACTACTCTTACTTTAGAGAAAAATATTTTTAAATAAAAAATTTAAGATGATTTTAAATAATTAAAAATAAGCCATATCTCACCCTATACTCAAAAATAAAATATAAGGTGGATTAAAGACTTCAATGTAATAAAATAAAACAACAAAAACTCTAGAAGAAAATTTAGAAAACCATTATAATTTAATTGTGGAGAAGGTTTTTCTAAACATGAATAAAAACTGGAAGCCATAAAAAGAAAGAAAAAGAAATTTTACTAAATAAAAAATGTTAAAACATATGAACAGGGAATACACCATGAAAACAAACGACAGGCTAGGAGGAAATATTTGCAGTACATAAAACAGAGAAACAATTACTGTCCATTTCATATATGATGAGGCTTCAAAACGTTCATTGAAAAGTTCTATTGTCTTTTAATTCACTTTCCCTACAAGCTTTTTGAAGCCCCCTTGTAAAAACAGTCTCTATAAATCAACCAGGAAGGGGCAGACCATCCAAAACAAAAAAAAAGGCCAAGAATATAAATAGGTAATTTGCTAATGAAGAAATACAAATGTCCGAAAACACGGTGTAAAAATGTTCAACCTCCCTGACAGTTAAAGATAAAAATAATTTAAACCATAATTCTACAACAAAAGCCATTGTTACAGAGTGCTTCCAACTCATGGTGACCTTAGAGGACCCTAGAACTGCCCCCTAGGTCTCCAAGGCTGTAATCTTTACAGAAACAGACTTTACAGAAGCATCTTTCTAGAGCACAACAGCTAACTCCTGGGTTTGAACCACCAACCTTTAGATTAACAACGGAGCTCTTAACCACTGTGCCAGCAGGGTTATCTAAAGACATGAGTGTTATTGTTGTTGTTAAATGCCATACAGTAGATTCCGACCCTGTATAAGGTTTCTAAGGAGCAGCTGGTGAACTTGAACCATGACCTTGTGATTCAAAATGATTTTGCAATCCAGCACATTATATAATATTTATACCTAGTATATTGTTGTTGCTACTTGCCGACAGTCTGCCCCGACCACTGATAACCTCAAAAATAACAGGTAAACATCTTTCTGGATGCTGGAGCTCTAGTAGCATAGGGGTGAAGAATAGGACTGCTAACCTCAAGGTCAGTAGTTCAAAACTACCAGCTGCTCCACAGGAGAAAGATAAGGCTTTCTGCCCCTGTAAAGACTTAGAGCCTGGGAAACCCTATACAGGGTCTTTATGAGTCGAAACCGACTTTATAGTGCTTAACAACAACAACAAACATCTTTCTGGTATTCTCTGCTTTCAGCCAAGATCCATCTGATATCAGCAATGCTATCCCTCGTTCCATATCCTCTTCTGAATCCGGCTTGACCCTCTGGAAGTTCTCTGTCAATGTACGGTTGCAGCCGTTTTTTAATTATCTTTAGCAAATTTTGCTTGTATACAATATTTATCAGTAGAGAAGACACTGGGACCTTTTTACCTTGACAGTAATAGGCCAATTGGGTCAACTTTCTTGGATGACTACTTTGGCATTGTTCTTGTTAAGTGCTGTAGAGTCAGTTCCGACCCATAGAGACCCTGCATAAGGTTTCCAAGGAGCAGCAGTGAGCTTGAACCGCTGACCTTGAGGTTCAAACCAACTTTGCGGTCCAGCGCATTAACCTACAGTGCCACACCAGAACTTATCTTTCAAAAATTTAAGGCTCATATGCACCCAACAGCACCACATCTAAATGTTTGCCCTGTTGTTGTTGTTGTAAAGTGCTGTCGAGTCGATTCTGACTCATAGTGACCCTGTATAGGGTTTCCGAGGAGTGGCTAGTAAGCTTGAACCACCGACCTTGCGATTCTAACGACCTTGCAGTTCAGTGCATTAACCCACAGCGCCACACCAGAAATTTACTTTACAGGTTATAAAAACACATCTGCCTAAAGTCGTTTGTGCAAGGGATTGCTGACTAACTGTTGATGCATGGAAAAGGGACTAAATAAACCACAGCACTTTCATATCATGGACGATGACTTTGCAGGCAAAGGAAAAACTGACAGAAATCCACAAAGACACACCAGTGTCCACTGCAGCATTGTTCACAGTAGCCAAAAGGAGCTCTGGTAGCCTAGCCATTATGAATCAGGCTGCTAACCTCAGGGTCAGCAGTTCAAAACTACCAGCTATTCCACGGGAGCAGAAATAGGAGGCTTTCTGTTCCCATAAAGATTTACAGCCTCAGAAACCATGTACAGGGTTGCTATGAGTTGAAATCGACTCCACAGCACATAACCAGCAGCATCACCACCAAAAGGAAGAACCAAGCTGTGTGCCGATCAACAGATAAATGAATAAATAAAATGTGGTATACACTTAGCCATCAAGAGAAATGTAATTCTAATGCATGGTGTGACACGAGTGAACCTTGCTATGTAGATCTTGTTGTTGTTGTTGTTGTTATGTGCCGTGGAGTCGGAACCGACTCATAGCGACCCTGTACAGAGTTTCCGAGGGTGTAAATCTTTACGGGAGTAGAAAGCCTCATCTTTCTCCCGCGAGCAGCTGGTAGTTTCGAACTGCTGACCTTGTGGTTCACAGCCCGAGTCGTAACCACTATGTAGATCTAACACTATCTAATTTCACTTACATAAAACATCTCAAATATGACCAGGTGCTGGGGAGAAGAGGAAATGGAGAGTTACTGCTTAAGGGACACTGGGTTCCAGTTTGGGGTGTTTGTTGCCAGAGGCGATGTTTATATGACAAGGTGCATACAATGAATGCCATTGAATTGCACACCTAAAATGACATCACTTTTATTTTATATATTTCCTCACAATACAAAAGTTTTAAGATTGTATCTATATTGACATGGAAAGACACTCACAATATATTGGAAAATGGAAAAAGAGACACTTACATGTGTGGCGCTGTGAGTTAATGTGCCAGACTGCAAAGTCAGTTTGAGCCTCAAGGTTGGCGGTGCAAGCTCACCAGCTGTTCCTTAGAAACCCTCTACAGAGTCGGTATGGATCGGAACCAACTCGACAGCACTAAACAACAACAAAATGTGTTAATAGGTAAAGCATGATTCTAGTCTATAAAATAAAGATTTAGATCAAACTTTTTATCATGATTACATCAGGAGAGGGAATGTTGCATTTAAAATAAAACTAAACTCACTTTGGTTGGTCTTTGAACGTACAGCAAGGGTACATATAGTTCTGAACACACATATACTGTGTGTGCATGTGCCTTACACAACCTTATGTATAACAGAATGAATACACATTGAATACAAATATACTATAGGTGTGTATGTGCTGCCTTATGTATAACAGAATGAATATACATTGAATACACATATACTGTGGGGTGGTGGTGAAGGAGTGCCTTATGAGATCTTACATACAATAGAACAAGCACATATTAAATACATATACTGTGTGTGTCAAAGGGGTGTTTTATGTATAATAGAGTGAAATGTTGTGGGGTCCTGTGTCTTAGTTATGATCATTACCAGGTTTGAGTCCATCGTGGCTGTTGGTATTAAAACTTTGGGATATTTCATTCAATGTTTTCATTGCATTTTTAAACGAAAGTAATACTACATTTAGTGGTGCAATTCCACACTTTTTCTTAAAATGTTGTTGCTAATTGCTGTCGAGTCAGTTCTGACTCATAGAGACCCTATATAGGAGCTCTGGTAGCGTAGTGGTTACGAATCGGGCTGTAAGCCGCAAGGTCAGCAGTTCGAAACTACCAGCCACTCCACGGGAGAAAGATTTACAGCCTCGGAAACCCTGTGTAGGGTCGCTATGAGTCAGAACCGACTCCACAGCACACATCAACAACAACATAGAGTTTCCAAGGAGCAGCTGATGTTTGAACTGCCAATGTTTTAATTACCAGTCCAGTGCTTACCCTACAGCACCAAACCAACCTAACATTATGTCATAGTTATTTTTTATGCCAATGAAAAAACCTTTTCATTAACATTAACATCATAAAAGCATATGGATTTTTCAAATAGTGGTATTGTATCCACTATTTAACTCCACCCTGTTTATCCACATTCTTAGCCTAAATTAAACTGATGTTACCAAAATGTTCTCTGTAAGATAAAATATATATACTAGGCACAGAAAATACTAGATGCACCGTTCCTCATACCACACAGCAATATTCATTCTGGGTGGATTAAAGGACTGAAAGCAGAGTGGGGGAGGGGAGAGCGGGAATCACAAAAAGATTTGAATAAAGCCAATATGGGTATTTATCAAACCTCTATGTGGGGGAGGACTTTGTAAGCCTACAGCTCTGGGAGAAACCACAAAAGAAAAGATCACAACACTCAACTACTTAAAATGTTGATACTCTGAAAACAATGTGAACAAAAACATAAAGGTCAAATGGCATCCTCGGGAAAATATTTGCAACAATGATAAAAGATGAGTAGCCATAATATATAAAGAGCTTGTGTAAATCAATACAAAAGCCTACCAAGATTTTAATCTATAGCCAACACACAATCACCAGACACGCGGAGCTATTTAAATCTAGATTTATATTAATTTCTACATTAGCTAAAAAACCCTACATTCATTTAAATCTAAATGTAAATAAAATGTCATTAAAAAATCAGTTCTTTGGTTGAACTAGCCAGATTGCAAGGGCTCAACAGCCACATTTCGTTGATATCTACCCTTTAGAACAAAGCAGATATAGGCTATTTCTATCATTGAATAGAAAGTGGTGTCTTAGGCAATTCACAGAAGTAGACATACAATTGACCAAAACACGGTTAAAAAATTTTTTTTTATCTTGATTATGAATAAAAGGAATGCAAATTAAAACAAGGTAATGCTTTATGTTCATCTAATTAGGAGTAAACAAGACCCTTCTAAATGAAAAATAGTTACTGAGCATCTGGAAGATAATTTGGCAACACAAATTAAAGAGTTATAGAAGCGTTTTATAGGCAGCAATTCAGTAATTCATTTCTGGGAATTTATTGTAAAGAAATCATCAGAAGTACAGAAACTGTTTTATGAAAAAGCCTCAGGGAAGTGATTACACACAGACGGATTACCCTCTTGATGTTTTGATGAACCACCATTAAAATTCATGGTTTTCCAGGGGGCCATCATTAGGGTTGCCCAACATCACACTTAATGCTGTTGTGTTGTGCGTAGTATAGAAAATGCTGAAACGGACAAGGCTTAGATATACGTACACACATGTGAGAGGGCTTCAAAACTGGAATAAAAAGATCATGGAATCTTTCCAAGAATTTTTGGAAGTCTCCACTTGAAATTGTTTTTGTTGTGTGCCTTGGAGTCAATTCGGACAGGAAAGAACTAGGCTGGCATCTTTACGGAGCCAGATTGCCAAGTGCCACGTCTTTCTTCCCATGAAGATGCTGGTACAAATCACTGATGTTTTAGTTAGCAGCTGAATGCTTAACTGTTGTGCCCCCAAGGTCCCTATATATATAGCATCCTGGCCTCTAAGGAGCACTCTG
>NW_006408828.1:948730-979436 GCF_000296735.1 Chrysochloris asiatica
ATCAAATCTGTTCTTCAGATGATCTCTAAATTCAGGTGGGATATATTCCAGGTCATATTTTGGCTCTTGTGGACTTGTTTTCATTTTCTTCACCTTCAGTTTGAATTTGAATGTGAGTAATTGATGGTCTGTTCCACAGTCTGCCCCTGGCCTTGTTTGACTGAGAATATGGAGCTTTTCCATCATCGCTTTCCACAAATGTAGTCAATTTGATTTCTATGTATTCCATCTAGTGAGGTACATGTGTATAGTCATCTCTTATGCTCTGTAAAGAAGGTATTTGAAATGAACAAATCACTGATTTTGCAGAATTCTATCATGCAATCTCCAGCATCATTTCTATAACCAAGGCCATAGTCTCTTTGCTCCCAACCTTTGCATTCCAATCACCAGCAATAATTAATACATCTTGATTGCATGTTTGATCAATTTCAGATTGAAGGAGTTGATAAAATTCTTCTATTTCATCCTCACTGGCTTTAGTTCTTGTTATTAAGTGCCACCAAGTTTGTTCCAACCCACAGCAACCCTGTATAAGGTTTCCAAGGAGCAGCTGGTGAGCTTGAACCACCAACCTTGCAGTTCAAACAGCTTTGCAGTCTGATGCATTAGCCCACAGCGCCACACCAGGATGCCACTGGCTTTAGTGGTTGATGTGTAAATTTCAATAATAGTGGTATTAACTGGTCTTCCCTGTGGGTGCATGGATATTTATCCTATCACAGACAGCGTTGTATCTCATGACTGATCTGGATATGTTCTTTTTGACAATGAATGCAACACCATTCCTCTTCAATTTGTTATTCCCAGCATAGTAAACCATGTGGTTGTCAGATTCAAAATGGCCAATACCAGTCCATTTCAGCTCACTAATGCCTAAGATATCGATGTTTATGCGTTCCATTTCATTTTGGACAATTCCTAATTTTCCCAGATTCATACGTCATACATTCCGTATTCTGATTGTCAATGGATGTTTACAGCTGTTTCTCTTCATCTTGAGTTGTGCCCCATCAGCAAATGAAAGTCCCGCAGGCTTTTCTCCCACAAGCTTTATTCCATTTGCGTCATCACGGTCAACTCTACTTTGAGGAGGCAGCTCTTCCCCAGTTGCATTTTGAGTGCCTTCCAACCAGAGGGGCTCATCTTCCGGCACTATATCTGACAGTGTCTCTCTGCTATTCATAAGGTTTTCAGTGACTAAACATTCGGAAATAGTTCGCCACTTGTTCTTCCTAGTCTGTCTTTGTCTGGAAGTTCATCTGAAGCCTGTCCACCATGGGTGACCCTGCTGGTATTTAAAATACTGGTGGCACAGCTTTCAGAATCACAGCAACTCACATGCCACCACAGTACGAGAAACCGACAGATAGATACAAGCATATATATGATATACTTTTAAAAATTGTGTTAAGTGCCTCTGTTACTGTTGTTAAGTGCCATTGAGTCAGTTCTGACCCATAGTGACCCTGTATTGTCAATGGATGTTCATTGTCATTGCAGTTCTGTGGAAGAAAGATGAGGCATTCTGCTCCTATAAAGATTTACAGCCTTGGAAACCCTGTGCAGGGTCACTATGAGTCGGAACTGACTCCACAGCACTTAACAACAACAACATATTTATACACACACACAAGGGTGAGTCAAAAATTATTCATACTCCGGCTGTAGAATTTATTTTAACCAACTTTTAGAAAAAGCAAATACATTATTTTTTTACATAATCGCCTTGCTTTTCAATATACTTTGTCCATCTATCAATAAACTTTCATATTTTCTTATTTAAAATGGTTTTGGCTGAGTTTCCAGCCATAAATGCACGGCTGTCTTCATTTCTTCATCAGAAGTGAATCTTCATCCTTGAAGGATTGCTTTTAGGGGACCAAACGGGTGAAAGTCCAATGGAGCAAAATCAGAACTACAGGGAGGATGCTTTAACACATCAAAACAAAGTTTTTGCAGAGTGTCAACAGTGTGGGCAGAGGTATACAGACGTGCATTGTCACACAAGATCACACCCTTGCATTGCAGTCATCTGTATTTAACCAGAAATGTAAGCTTCAGCTCTTCCGTGAGCATCTCACTGTAACAAGCACTGTTGTTTGTTGAACCTTTTTCCTGACAGTGTTTCCGTACTGATCCTTGAGAATCCCAGAACTCTGTATGCATTAATTTTCCAGCTGATGGTTGATTTTTGAACTTTTTCTTGGTCAGCGACTGAGCATGTTTCCATTCCATACTCTGCCGTTTACTCTCAGCTCATAGTGGTGAATCCACATCTCCTCATCGGTAATGATTTCTCCTTAAGAAACGTTTACCTTTCTTCTAGTATCTGTCTAAATTTTGTTTGCAGATATCCAAACGCTTCTGTTCATTGTCTGCCATGAGTGGTTTCGGTATCCATCTCACACGAATTTTTCGAAACCCAAGTCTGTCATGGATTATTTAATAAACAGCCATGGCTAATGTGCAAATGATTTTCCATATAATCCACTGTCACTTGTCTATTCAACAGAATCATTTCATGTGCATACTCAATGTTGTCATCAGCTGTAGATGTAGATGTGGACGGGCGTTTTAATATAACCGGAGTGCAGATCATTTTTTACTCATCTCATGTATGTGTGTGTGTGTGTTTGTGTATTGTTGTTAAGTGCCGTCACGTCAGTTCTGACTCATAGCGACCCTGTATAGGGTTTCTGAGGAGAAGTTAGTGAGCTTGAACCACCAACCTTGTGGTTCAAACTAACCTTGCAGTCCAATGCATTAACCCGCAGGGCCACACCAGAGCTCCATGTATCTATGTTGTTGTTAAGTGCCATCAAGTCAGTTCCCACTCAAAAGTTTCAGAAGAGTGGCTGGTAGATTTGAACCACTGAAGTAGGAGTCCTAGTGTAGCGCAGCAGGATAATACACTGGACCAAGAGGTAAGTTTGAACTGCAAAGTTGGTGTCCACGTTGTCAGAGGGCAGATCTGAGACATCGGATGAGTGGCTGCCACTGGATGTGAACAGTTAGGGTCTGAGTTAATTGTCTTAATTGTTTAACAGGGTGATTTAATTGTTTTTTATACAGTTTTTCTGTTTTCCAATTTTTACACAGAAATAATGTGTAAAAATCTTCTCATCAGAAAAAACCTTGCTCGTGGCTGGTGAGGGAGGCAGTCAGGTAGAGACAAATACTGAGGGGTGGGGGCTGGGGGGGCTGTGCTGGAATCCAGGACAGTACAGGTACTGTGGACACCCACCCTGCTGGGCCTCTTGGGGGTGAGGCTAGACAGAGGCGGTCTCAGAGTCTCCTGTCCCCTTTTCACCACATACAAGGGCGCAGCTCAGCTGCGAACACTCCAAGGACTGTAAACTAGCAGCTTTTCAGTTCTCTGACCTTCTGATCAAACATCTGTGACTGTTTTTCACTGTCAGAACAAATGGGAAAGGAACTTGGGGTTTGCAATTCACTTAGCTGATAACAGATCTATCACCCCCATGTCTCTGATAGGTTTATATTTTTTTTTCCTCCTTCTGAGAACATGGGAGTGGTCATTTCCCCAGCATATACACTCCAAAATTGGGTCTAGTTCTTACAAAATCAATTTGTGTCAAGTCGATTTTGATTCTTGGCAACCTCATGGGGGCAGAGTAGAACCGTACTCCATAGGGTTTTGAAAGTTGGGACCTTTTGGAAACAAATCGCCAGGTCTTTCTTCTGAGATGCTTCTGGGTAGATCTGAATTGCCAGCGTTTCAATTAGTCCTTAAGAGCTTAACTGTTTGTACCACCCAGAAACTCTGTCTCCTCTCTCAGAGCTCCCCAAGCCCTGGCCATCAAAAGAGAGTTCCTCAGCTAAGTCCTACAGCACCTTTTTTTGATTCTCAGAACTGGGTGTCAGTGGACAGCAGGACAAAAAAGGCACCTCTCTGTCTAGGGTCTCCAAAGAAGGCGTCCCCCTGCACCACTATCCAAGGGTCCCTGGAATTGAAAGACCCCACCTTACTGTACCAAGGGAACCCCTGACTTCCTGACCCCCCATGCTGGCATCAACTTCTTTAGGGAGTTCAAAGGCTCCCAGTTCTGTGATGACGTTCCTATGAGAAACACTCAGGGATCTTCAATACTCTGCAACTAGGACTCAACCTGGAACTTCTCAGTATAACCCTTTAGTGTAAATCTTGAGTGGAGCCTGGAGAAGAATGATCTCTCAGTTCTGTCAGAAGGGAGGTGGGGCAGACTTGCCTTAAGGCAGAGAGCTTGCTGGGAAGAGGCCTCAGCCCACTGGCCCACCACCTGCTGAGGGTGAGAATCAGAGCTAGCATCTGCTTCCTTCCACGCCCACATTCCTCCTCACACCCCACCCAGGCTTGGGTACCAACATCACCCCAGCTTCCTCCCAGAGCCTGTCTCAGTGGTCAGACAAGCCTCCCAGGACACAGAAGACCCCTACAGACACACACAGCTTACACAAGGGGCTTTCCTGCAGGTATCCCCCCACCCAGTGGACAAGATCCACAGTTGTGGTGTAGTTTCTGCTCGTAGGGCACATGTTACCTTCCAGGTGGGTGACAACCTGGTAGAGTGACCGACCGTCATGGCCACTGCTTACCTGTTTCCATTTGCCACTGAGTGAGGACGGGTCCCTCACAGGGACTAGTAGCTTCCCTTTGGAGACTGTGTGTGTGATCTACTCCAAAAAAATCAGCCATTGGGACCCCTATGGAGCACAGTTCTCCTCTGACACACACGGGGTCGCCATGGGTCAGAACAGACTCAATGGCAGCTTGTTTGGTTTGGGGATGGGGGCGGGTGTTAAGCTGGCATTTCCTGAGTGGTGCTCAGTGCCAAGTGCTGGTCTGAGAGCTTTACCTCATTTAATCTACACAATAGTTGGAGGAGATAGGTACTATTTATTCATTTTATTCATAGTCCCATTTTACAGGGCAGGTTACACAACAAAGAGTGGCAGCGTTTTCAGAAAGGGTAAGAAGTCTGTTTTCATTCCCCACCCCACAGGAAGGCTGTCTCATCTCAGACACAGCCCATCCAGGTACCTTTATTGACCCCTCATCTGCCCTGTGCCCTGTCCTGCAGAGGGTGGAATGCCAGCCTGAGTTTTCCTGCTTAGGAATCTGGGGAAGCGTCCTAGCATAGCTGGACCTTGGTGTCCCTGAGTCTTAGCCCCGGGTCCTCAGAGTGGACATATTATAACAGAAGGCCCCTCTAGTAGACAGTCTGCACTGTCATTGGGGGTGTCCTAAGCTGGGGTCAAGTGTCCTGGGTTCCCTTTGGTTCCACCTTAGTTGGCTACCATGAACCCAAGGAGGCCACCTTACCTCTCCAGAACTAGGGCAAATGTTCTCTGCTTTCCTCTTGGGTTGTTATGATGCTGATCGTCTGACAGGATCAATGTGAAAGTACAATTCTTGGTGAGGATGACTCAGCCGCAGCCAGGGTTAGGGCTAGGGCTAGGACTCGGGCTAAGCTAGGCCTAGGACGTCATTGAGCATCACGGATGGTTAGGACTAGGGTTACTGTTAGGGGTAAGGGTTGGGCCAGGTTTGGTCTCATTTTTAGGGTTACAGTTAGGTTTATTTGTTTTATTTTATTTTTCTTGAAATTGGCTTGATTTCCTCATCATTTGGGAGTTCTGTAACTACATTATTACTGATCAAGGGGAGTACACACAGCCCGTTCCCTGGGGGGGAGGAGAAGCAGGGATCCTCTCCCTGTTGTTCAAATAAATAAACTGAGACTCAGAGGAACACAGCCTCTTGCTCCTAAATAAAAACACAGGACTTGTTTTCCTTTAGATTTTTCTCAGAAGATGGCTCAAAAGCTAGGCATCCCATATAGCGGGGATAATAATCAATGTAATGAAACAAGCTATATGAATGGTTGAATGTGAAGCGGATGATGTGCCCTGTAAACTTTCACTCAATGCAAAATAAAAACATTTAATTAAAAAAAAAAAAAAAAAGCTAGGCATCCCTTCAAAGGAGACAGATGAAACCGCCATTAAACCTGCCAGGCATCTGGGACAAGGACTTGGTTTTGGGAGGTCAGAGTTTGGATTCAGATCTGGACTCTTTTTCACCATATATTGATGGTGTAGTTTCCCTTAACCTCAGTTTTCTCGGCGATAAGCACAGAAACGAGGCCCCCACGTCTCTCCAGTGCCTGAAGTGAGATTCTTCTGAGAACAATGGTGCAAGAACATCAAGAAGGTCAAAACCTGGACCACTGAGGCTGGATGAACCCTCTAAACTATTACCCAGAGATAAACCTGAAACCATAAACCAAAAATGTCCCCGGAAGTCTTCTTCAAACCAAACGCTGGGTTTGCTTCACTGGTAAAGAATGTCTGCCTTGAGCGTTTAAGAGCTATCTATATAGGATCGCATTGACAACAGCAAGTTGAAAGATCAGATAGGAAGCTTAAAGGGCTGTGGGTTTATGTTCATGGGGGGGTGGGGGGTGGGGGACAACTCAGAAAAAGAGGCTGAGAATGTTTACACAATTTGAAGAATGTCATCAATGCCACTGAATTGTCCAAACTCCTGAACTACTGTAGGTTCTGCTGGCTATATTCTCAGCAACAACAAAAATAAACACAATAATTTTAGGGGAGGTTTAAAAGTAAGGCGTGAGGGTTAGGGCTAAGACTCTGTCTAGGACTCCATTTAGTGTTAGGGGATGGTATGGACTAGGGTTACTGTTAGCGGTAAGTGTTGGGCTAGGGTTAGGAGTAAGGGTTGGGCTGGTTTTTAGGATTATAGTTACGTTAATTTTTTTTTTCTTGAAATTGACTTGATTTCCTCTTCACTTGCAAGTTCTGTGTAATTACATTATTCCCTCATTTTACTTCATGGTTTTGTTGTCTTTGTAAATATCTCTGGTTCTCTATTTTCAGTCTTGTAGGTCTGTTTTGGAGTCCTGGTGTGGTGCTGCGGGTTAATGCACTGGACCGCAAGGTCAGTTTGAACAACAAGGTCGGTGGTTCAAGCTCACCAACGGCTCCTCAGAAACCCTATACAGAGTCATTATGAGTCAGAACCGACTCAAAGGCACAACAAAAACAACAACGTCTGCTTTACTTTGAATACATCTATATCTGGGTCGGGAGTCCTGGTGTTGCACTGTAACTGATAACCACGAGGTTGGCAGATCAAACCCATCAGCCACTCCTCAGAAATACTATGTAGGGTTGCTATGAGTTGCAACCAACTTAGTAACAATGACAACGTATCTGGGTTGAGTTAGTCTCAGGTTGTTGGTTCTTGTCAAAGAACTCCCTTTAGTATTTTTTGTAAGGTTGGTCTGGTTTTCACAAATTCTTTTCATTTTTATTTTTCTGAAGATGAGCTAATTTCGCCATCTTATTTAGTGGACAATTTTTCTGGGTATAGGATTCTTGGTTGGCATTTTTTTTTTTTTTCTGAGTATTAGAAATGTCGTTCTAAAATACATGATTTTTCAATGCCCTTCTGTGACTAGACAAGCATCTCTTTTTATAATTGTGGGTCCCACTCCTCCTTAGCTCTTTGAGAGAAAGTCTTGCTCATTGTAAGCTGTGTAGTATCCGTGGGTGGCAGCAGAGCTTCAAGGTTAAAAAATGTAGACTTTGTACAACCTAATAGTCCACTGTGGTAGGCTGGATACATCCACTGTGGACTAGGTATACCTGGAACCCTATATGACCGTGTAAAAAGACAAGACACGGCCACACACAATAATGTAGATTAATTTCCCCAGCATAATGGTGAGTGAAAACAGACAGACACATAATAGCATACGCAGTGAGAGGTTATTTAGATCAAGATCAAGAATAGGCCAAACCAATCTATGAGGCCAGAAGTCAGGATAGTGGATTTCCTGGAGTGGGGTGGGGGTGGGGGGATGAAGGGGATGTGAATGACAGGAAGAAAGCACATTGGGACATGGGGTGGGTGTAACTTCTGGTCAGGTTTTGTTTCTTGATCTGGGGGTTGGTTATGTGGGTGTATTCAGTTCATGAAGTCCTTGATACTATACACTATGCACACTTTTCTATGTGTGTCTTACATGTAAACAAAAAAGTTTTTCTAAATTAAGCCTCTGGGTTCAAGTTCTGGCTCTCCCACTTGAATATCATGTGATCACTGAGCCCCCCCTCCCCGTAAAGTAGGGATAAATGGTCCTAAATCTCAATTTCACCTTAATGATGCTCACCATAGCAAGCTAGCAGCTATATTTATTATTTACTAAATAATTTTCCTTTAAATCAACTCAGTTGTTGTTGTTAAGTGTTATCGAGTCGGTTCTGACTTCTAGCTGCCCTTTGTAGGGTTCCTGAGGACCAACTGGTTAATTTGAACCACCAACCTTGGGGTTAGTAATCCAGTGCTTACCCTACACCACCATACCAGGACTCCAATCAACTCAGTGGTTTTGCCTAAATAAAGAACTTAAAAATGAACCTTCATATCACGCTCATAAATCATGAGTTTGATGTGCTATTTCCATTACATTAAATTAATAGACATTGGAACTAAACGTTGTTGTTGTTGTTGTTGTTGTTAGTCAGTTCTAACTCACAGCATCGAGTCAGTTCCAACTCATAACGACCTTGTACAGGGCTTCTGAGGACCAGCTGGAGGGTTTGAACTGCTGGCCTCGTGGTTTACAGCCCAATGCTGATCCTACAGTGCCATACCAGGAGTCCAAACTAATCATCTTCCATATCAGCAATGTGGCCACACTCACTCTGGAAAGCCCTGAGATGATGTTACTTCAGGGTAATATTATTTAGACCTTGCATGGACCGAGCACATCCCTGTTAAATGATACCCGTTGTGATCAGCATCCTCACCTCCCTCATCATCTTCTTCATCATCACTGTTATCACCACACACAGAGCCAACAAATACCTGCCTCCAAGTCTTCTTGTAGGCTCATCCAACATGGTTCTGCCCTTGGCAGAGCTTAAAGAATCTGAAGCCTACCCAGAAGTCTTAGGACCCACTGGCAAGTCCGCTCATAGGAGGACTCCATGGGGACAGAGATGGGGTAGAGATCACTGGACAGCACTCCTGAATCCTCTACCCCAGCCCAGAGCTGATGCCTGGCTGACCACACCTGGTCAGCTCCTCACCTCTCAGACCTTCAGCTTCATCATCTCTGAAACAGATCAGCAGCCTCCACATCACAGAACCTCCCCACAATGGTGGAAGAAGACCACTAGGCAAATGGAAGTAATCAGAAGAGCCCTGGGATCTCATCAGAAACGCCTCTTCATTTCCCCCTGGACTGTGCCTGGAACCCTCCCTCACTGACTGTCCACTCACGGAACATAAAAACACTGACCCGGAAAGTAGCTCTAAACAAACCCAACCAATTACCATCCAGATTTATAAAAACTAAATTGGGGGGTGGGGTGGAGGGTGGTTACTGATTCAATTTTTGTATTTAAAATGGTCATAAACTTTAATTCAACTAATTCTCATGAAAAAGAATAAGAACATGAAAGATGTTTTGTTAAAATAGTCACCACAGAATTACCATTAATAGAAAAAGATAGTAAATAACGCAAATGTGCAGCAATAGATTAGTGAAACAAACACTGGAACTTGTATATATCCACTGTTATCAGTTGGAGTCCTGGTGTGGGGCTGTAGGATAAGCACTGGACTGCTAACAACAAGGTTGGTGTCTCAGACACCCCCACCTCCATACAGGAAACCTATCAGGATCGATGTGAGTCAGAACCGATTTGACATCATTAACAAAAACCTTATCAGTTGCTGTTGAGTCGATTCTGACCCTTAACAATCCCATGTGCATGTGAGTAGAACTGCACTCTACAGGCTTCTCAGGGCTGATTTTTCAGAAGAAGATCACCAGGCCTTTCTTCTGAGGTACCTCTGAGTAGAGTCAAACTGTCAACTTAATTTAAACTATTATATAAGGCATAATGCAGGCACTCTGGTAGCGTAGTGGTTACAAATCAGGCTGCTAACCTCACGGTCAGCAGTTCAAAACTACCAGCTGTTCTGCGGGAGAAAGATGAGGCTTTCTGCTCCTGTAAAGATTTATAGCCTCAGAAACCCTGTAGGGGTCACTATGAGTTGGAACCAACTCCACAGCACAGAACAACAACAAATCATAATATGGGAAGCTACTCAGATACACTTTTAAAAGAACCATGTTACAAAACCATATACAATAAGATTCTAATTTTGAAACAAAGTACAATTATTATAACTATAATAATGTTGTTGTTGTTATGTGCTTTGGAGTCAGTTAACTATAATAATAGAAATATATAAATAACAAAAAGAAAAAAATACATATCCTAATATATTAATGGAATCCTGGTGTAGTGCTGTAGGATAAGCACTGGACTGCTAGCCATAGGATCAATGGTTCAAACCCACCAGCCGCTCCTCGGAAACCCTATACAGGGTTGCTAGGAGTTGGAATGGACTTAACAGAAGTGAATTTGGTTTGAGTTTTGATATTGATATAGGATTATGGTTTGCTTTTTACTTCTGCTTCTTCTGTTTTACTGGATTTTCTGATTTTTCTCAGTAAACATCCCTTTTATTATTAAGGAAAACCATGTTATAAAAATATATATCATAAATAATTACAAAAATAAATATATGGGACTTTTTTGCAGGTCCCTTTTATGTTATTTAAATTTTTTCATCGTGGAATGCATGATTTGAAAGAAATTTAAACAATACCAATGTGCAGGATATAAAAAGATATCCCTGCTCAATCCCTCTCTACTGACCCTCAGATCTCAAGCCTCACAATTAATCAATACAATTATTTTGGTAAATATTCTGCAAAACCATTTTCTTTGGCCATCCAAACATTTTTATTTAACGATGCAACTTTTTCACATTTTAATTGCATCAATATATATGCATCAAAAAGATTGTAATATACAAATTGTTTGCGAATTTCACTATTTCACTGAACAAATTCTCACAACCGTCTCTCTGTGTCAGTATATTTCAATCTACCTCCATTTCTTGTGGTTGGATTGTGTCCCAGAGCATGTTGCTTCTGCTAAGTGTTGTCAGGTTCGTTCCAACTCATATCGACCGTAGATAGGATTTGAGGAGAAGCTGGTGGGCTTGAACCACCGACCTTGTAGTTAGCAGTCCAGTGCTTACCCTACAATGCCACACCAGGACCCTGTCCCAGAGTATTGCTGGGTTGCAATGCACTTTGCCCTGTCTTTCTGGCGCTGTAGGATCAGCACTGGACTGAACTGCAAGGTTGTTGTTGTTGTTATGTGCCGTGGGGTCGGTTCCGACTCATAGCGACCCTATACAGGGTTTCTGAGGATGTAAATGTTTAGGGGAGCAGAAAGCCTCATCTTTCTCCCACGGAGCAGTTGGTAGTTTCGAACTGATGACCTTGCGATTCACAGCCCGATTTGTAACCACTACACTACCAGAACTGCAAGGTTAGGTGTTCAAAACTCACCAGCTGCTGTTCAGAATCTCTATACAGGGTCTCTATGAGTCAGAACCGACTCAACAGCATTTAACTACAGCAGGTTAATCTACCTTAACACCTTTATGCTGACATTCTTATGAGGATAAAACAGAGCTCTAGAAATACTACTGAGCCTCTTTAAAATGTGAAAATATATAATATAAAAAAAAATGTGGCTTTTCTACCTCGTACTACAGAAAACCTGTATCAATTTTTCATGCTCTGGTAAATGCTATTCTTTTATTAAGATGCAGACTGAGGAGCTTCCATAATCTTTTGGTGCCACATCTATCTTTCACAGACAAACTGAGACTCGGAGAGGGGAGGATTCAGCCCTACCCCAGGCACAGAGAAGTGAGGGGCGGGCCAGGGCTGATGCCTGGACCTCCAATGTCTAGACCCTTCCCACTTGGGGTAACAGCAATTGCATTAACAGGATCCAAAAGCAGAAATCTTTGTCTTCACTCTTTCCTCAGCCTGGAGCACTGATACCACCACCAACCAGTGAACTATTCAGCCTTCCTTTCTCAGCCTAGATGTCACCTCCTCTGGGAAGCCTTCCCTGACTTTTCTGAGACTAGAATGTACATACCGGCACTGTGATGCTGTAGAACAGGCTCTCAAGTACAAGATCGGTTTGAACCACTAGGTCGGCAGTTCAAACTCACAAGTCGCTCCTCAGAAATCCTATACAGGGTTGCTATGTATGGATCAGGACGAACTTGACAGCACTTAACAACAACAACAACAACACACCCTTCTCCTGCTGGGTGTACCCCTTCTCATGCTTTATCAGATACCTGTTGGGTGGTCTCGCCACCAGACAGATTGGGGAGCTCAAGCCAGAGGTGGGGAAAGGGGGAGGGAGAAGCACTTTGTGTATGGGAGGGGTGGGGTGGGGTGTGTGCTTGTCCATCTGGTTCAACTGCCCATGCTGAATGCTTTCTGACATTCATTCAGTCCTTGATTCAAACACCAGATTTGTTTCTTTGTTGCTAGGTGCTGTGGAGTGAAGGTTTGGGTTGGATAATTTGTTTAAACGAAGCAGGAGAGTGTCAAGGGAATTTTCAACAAGTTCCAGGGGCTCTAAAGGGCTGCAAGAGCCTGGTGCTCTGAAGCTCCAGACCTGAGGACCTACTATGCACCAGGCAGTCTACTAATAGCTTCTTTGAGTCCTCACAACACCCCCTGAGGACATGTCCTACTCTGCCTGTTTCACATGGATTGGATAGCTGGACTCCAAGGGCCAAGGCAGGGGACCAGGTGGGTCTGCGGACTTCCTGAACTCCTACACTCTCTACCAGAACACAGTGAAACCCCTCATAGGGCCCAGGAAGACCCAGCCTATGAGAAGAGAGGTTGACCATGCTGGACAAGGGCCAGGAGACCTGGGGGCCCAGTGTAAATGTCACTATAAGCTGTGTGTCTTAAGGAATCCACCTCACCTTCTCTGATCCTCGGTAATTTCATCTGAACAAGGGGCTAGTTTAACACCTGTCCTACTCCTCCTATCTCCTTGTTGTTGTGAAGTGCCGTCGAGTTGGTTTTGACCCACAGCGACCCCGTATAGGGTTTTTCCCCAGGAGTGGCTGGTAAGCTTGAACCACCAACCTTGCGGTTCAAATGACTTTGCAGTCCATCTCATTAACCCTATTTTCTCAACCCCAAACTAACAAGTCCAATCTTTTTTTATATTTAATGAAATGTTAGCATCCAAGTAGCTTTTTTCACGTTGTGATATAGTAAGCTGTGTATTTCATTGTTGAAGGAGTAAAATAACAAGATTTAGACTAAACAACAGTGATGACTACCATGATTTCAAAGTAGAGGTAAGTAGAATGATGTTCTGAAATGTCTGTAGCAACTGTAATTATATGAAGCCATGCACGATTTCTTGTTTTTAAATTTTGCGTTCAACAAATCACACATTTTATTTCATTTCAGTGATCACAGTTCCCTCCATGAACTATCAGTTAATCAGTATCTACTTCTATTCCCTTCAACTCTTGCCCTCCTCCCTGTGTCCTTGCCTACCTTCCCCTTTCTCCTGCTGACCTCCCTCTTGTTGTATATTGCCTTCTCCCAAATAAGCCCAATTTAATCGGGACAACAGGAGGGAAAACATGAAGGGTGTGCACACTCGGGTTCTGCAGACCAGGGGTACAGCTCTGGGGACCGGGCCACATTAGGAGGCCAGGAGGAGGCTGGAGGTAGACAAGGTCTGAGACAGAGCCCCCTCACAAAGGGGGCTCGTGGGTTTACAAGTCCCCCACATCTATCCTTTGGGACCCTGTGGTGGCTTAAATGCAGAGAAAAATGAGTCTCAAAAAGGGGAAATGACTTGTCCAAAGTCATATACCAGTTAGAAATGGAAGCTGGCTTCTGGACCCCAAACTTTTTATTAACTGAAATTGACCATCCTGACTGGAACCCCGTCTTGGGCTGGGCTTGTTACACTGCATCGCCTTCCAACCCTAACATCCACAGATGAGAAATGTAGGGAACTTGCCTGAGGAAAGTCCTTAAGGTTGAAACACAGGGAACTCAGCCAAGACTCCACTTTAGGGTTAAAATGGGAAGGGCCAGAAAAGCAACCAGGGGTTCCCCACCACCCCTTCAGGCCAGAGACACAAGACTGAGTCTGGTATACCAGAATCCTCTGCCCTTCCTCAAAAGCCCCCAACACTTGACACCCTCCTCACAGAGACCACAGAGTTAAACCTTCCCAATCCCCAAGCAGAAACCCCTCCCCCACCTCCAACCTGGAGTCAGGTACCAGCAGCTGCCCCATTCCTAGAACAAGGGAACTGGCCTCGGGATCACCAACCCTCTCATTTTACAGATGAGCAAACTGAGGCCCAGAGCAGGAGTGGACTCGCCCAGTGTCACATGACCAATCTGAGCAGAGCCCCTGCCATGTACAGAACCTGCATCTTCATCCGTCCTTCTTCCCCTCCCTGTCTGTCCTTCACTACTGGTCTGACTGGGCAAGCTCAAAGCTAGAGAAGGGGATGCACATCCCAAGTGAGAGGGTGGGCTGCAAGTCATGCTCCCCTGGGTACCTCCCCAGGACAGCCGAGAAGTTTTGAAGGATTTAGGTCACTGATTCATTCCACAAATAGAAACCTGCAGAGAGAGGTACCACCATCCCTTCCTGAGTCTGTGGGGACCACCTTGCTGACTCTTTCCTTAATTCCACCATTACTGAGGTCCTACCATGACCCCCACATTTCTCAACCTCCCCCTCTCTCCCTCTTGTCTCCTCGCTCCTCCCCCAGCTCTCAGCTCCTCCCTCCCCCTCCCTCCTCCCACCCCACCCCTGCAGATCCCCCCCAGCCCCATTTACCTGACAAAAAGAGCAAACCCTGGGGGCTTGGGGGGTCCACAGAGCCCAGAGGAGATCAGGCTGACCCACAGACAGAACCATGTACCCCCTGCTTACCTGGTGTAGACTAGGGCAGCACAGATAGGCACCTTTACCGAGGGAGGCTGAGAAGGTACTGACACCCAGCCTGGGGGCTCAGCACCCCCTCTCTCACCCCACCCCAGGGCCTCCACCCAGGCCCCTGCCTGGAAAACCCAGCACAAGCTCAGCTGACTTCCTCTTGTGTCATGGAAAATGCTGGTGATGTGGACAGGAAACCCCCAGCAGGGATCTGGGGTCTGAGGGAGCCAGGGGCCTGAAAGGGGTGGAAGGAGAGAAACTGCTGGAGTAACTAAGGGGGGAGACAGGGGTGAAGGGCGGGAGACAGCGACGGGAGCCTAGTGGGCAGGAGGGTGTCCAGGGAATGATGCTGACCCCTCCAATAAATGGGGCGGGTACCAAGCCCCAAGGGCCAGGAAAGCAGCCATCTGAGACGTGGGTGCCTTGCAGGGTCCCAAAAGCAAACTAACAACAACAACAAAACACAAACCACAGTCTTGTGTGTGATGAAGACTCAAAGGTTAAATAAAAAGCCTTTTGGATTTGTTTGGTTTGGCAGCCTGGTGAAGGAGCGAGGGGTAGTGGTGAGGGTTGTTGTTGTTGTTGTTAAGCGCCATCCAGTTGGTTCTGACTCATAGAGACCCTGTATAGGGTTTCTAAGGAGCAGTCAGTGAACTTGTGGTTCTGACTAACCTTTCAGTCCAGTGTTTATCCTACAGTACTACAGAGAAATGTGATCCACATCTCAGTTTGGGGCATTTACCAACTGCTCCACCTCATACAGCCAAGGATGCGTGTCCTTGTCCTTTTTTTCTTTTTACTTTTTTTCTGAACCTCAGTTTCCGAATCATGGAACATTCAACCCACTTCCCACAATGGCGGGGAAAGTGAGATGAGATGGAACCCGCTGGTTGTAGGTACTCAAGAAAAATCCCTTCTCTCTGCAATGATGTCAATGATGGAATTTATGCATAATTATGCAATTATTGTAATAGGCTTTAATGAACAAACACTTAATACACAAAGCTTGTATGGCAAGCAAAAGGTTTCTAAAGAAAAATTAATCTGGAACATTCCTTGGAATATCAGCCAGTCAGAAAATTTAGCATGGAGCAAATGAATGAATGAAGACCCCTAATGAGATGGACTGGCACAGTGGCAGCAGCAATGGACTCAAGCATAGCAACGATTGTGAGGTTGGCGCAGGACCAGGCAGTGTTTTGTTCTGTTGTGCTCAGGGTTGCTATGAGTCGGTACCGACTAAACAGCACCTAACAACAACTAACAAATAAATGAATAGCCTGGGATTTCCAGACCTGAGAGGGACAAGGAAAGAGGAAATGTGGGGTCAGGGGACATGGCTATGGGCCAGGCCTGGCTGAGGAACCCCATCCCAGGCTAGGGTTGGGGATACAGAATGGTCTTGGTCTGCATGAGGTGATGCATCTTGATTCCAAGCCTCTAGCTCTCAGCTTCACAGAGACTGCAAAGTGTTGAATGCATGAGCCATGAGGTGTCTATGGGGTTGCTGTTGTGGGGAGAGAGATTGTAGGAGTGTGCTGTGGGGTGATGTTTGATGGCCTGAGGCATTCTCAGAAGCTTAACAAGAGAAAGGCCTGTCTAAGCGGGGAGGACCTAGTAGTAGAAGGAAGGAGCACTTTGGAGCAGTGGAGACTATGGGGTGTGCTGAGAACAGGGCTCAAACCTCTGCCCACCAGCACGTAACCTTCATCACCTCACCTTGTCCTTGAAAATTTCATGTCTGCCGGGAATGGCCCAGATGATAGGGAACCCAAGAAGACTGGGTCTATGTCTCTAACTCACCTGTCCTGGGAGAACACAAACATGCTCACAAGGTGACCAGACACATATACACACACTAACACAGAGAACACACAGGCTGACATAGAGATCACATGGGCTGTCATGGAAATCAGACATGTTGGCATGGGGTAGCACTTACTGACATGAAAATCACATGTATCAACATGGAAGTTATACAAATATGCACAGTTACATGGAGATACACACATCTCAACATGGAGCTCAAACACTGACCTGAAGATCACACACACTAATGTGAAGACTACACAAGCTGACATAGAGCTCAACACAGTGACATCCAAATCACATGTGCTAACATGGAGATTGCACACCAACATGGAGACCACATACATCAACATGCACTGATATAGCGATACATACACACTGACATGGAGACCACATACACTGACATACAAATCACATACACTGGCATGGAGATCACACGCACACTGACATGGAGATCACATACCAACATGGAGATCACACACATACATACATTGATATAGAGATACACACATATCTGACCTACAGAGCAGGTGTGCTGACATGAGGATCACATGCACTGACATGGAGATCACATTCACTAACATGGGAACACACACATACACATTGATGTAAAGATATACATATAGGCATGGAAATCACACACATACACAGAAACCGATAAAGAGGTGCACATATCTACATGGAGATCACACACACTGACATGCAGCTCACATATCAACATGTAAACCACACACATTGATACAGAGATATGTACAAACTGACATGGAGATCACACACACACTGTAATACCACCCTGCGTCCATGGAGGAACATTTTACGTGCTATAACTAACCCCTGTGAGGATTCACCCCCAAACTTCCTACCTCACCCTCTATAAAGGGTAGTAGACAGGTTCATTTTGATTTTCCATCACTGAGTCTGCACCTCGGCAATGCTATGCACCCCACTTGCCACCCCAGCCCAGCCCAGAGGCTACCCAGAGGAACCCTCACCTCAGGAATGGGTCCCCTCAGGCCCCAGCCTGTCCTCAGCTGGGACGAGGCCTCCTCCCTCCCATAACCCCCAGCTCAGGGGCCCTGGATGCCCCCCATAATCCCTGTCCCTGTCCCAGTGTTGGGAGGCATCAGGGCACTGTCCCAGACCTGGACACCTTGGGCAGGAAGCTAGCAGACACCAGCGCCACCCCTCGAACTGGGGCAGGTGGTTTTACCAGGAGGAAGTTGACAGTTCAGCTTCAAACACGGTGACGCAGGCCCCACAGTGCCTGCTTCCCCGTCCCACCCCTGCTCGCCCCACCCCCTCCAGAGATTGGGACACCAGGCCAGACACCCTCACCCACGGGTGCTGAGCTGGCGGAGGCTGAAGCAGGAGGAGACGCGTCCATGGGGGCCCAGCAACTGCCGCTGGTCGCTGTGTACCTGCTAGGGGTGTTGGGTGAGTACCCCTGTGGGTCATCTGTGGGGAACCTGAGATCCCCTTCTCCCTGAGTCTGATGCTTTGGAGGGTCAAGGAGGGCTGGGACGCAGGAGCCCCACCCGCCTTCAGTCTCAGCTTCTCAGGCTGCTGAGCCCTCAGTGCATCTGCCACAGGTTCCTCAGCCAGAGGGGGACTCATCTCACCCCACCCTGTCCCATGTGGCTACCTCTCCAGCATCCTTACCTGTGACTCCTTTCCTTGGATGCTTCCAGAGACAGGGAACTCACCACCCAGCTGATGCTCTGAGCAGAGCAGGTTGGATTGAAGCAGGATGGGGACATCTCTGTGCACATGGAGTTCCTAGGCCCTGGGTCCCAACAAGACAGGCCCAAGATGGGATCCAGCCAGACTCTGGAGGGGACGGGGGGACAGAACCCATCCTCAACCCAGAGGGCCTCGGTGGAAATGCCGTGCACTAGGCCATGTTTGGGGTGAGTCTGGGTAGGAGGTTTGTTTGGAAGGAGGCAGTGAGAGCTGAGGGTCTTCCCATCCTGGAGAGCTTGGGAGACTGGCTCAGGGCCAGGCACCTGGCTCTACCATGAACGTTGGACAGTAGAGAGGGCCTGGGGCCAGCCAAGGAGGCAGGTGGGAGCTGGGAGCGTGGCGGGGGGGCACACCTTGGGTGCTACACCCAGCATTGTGTGATGTGGGACAGACCCCTAAACCCTTCCAGATCATGATCTCCCCACTCATAAATGCAAAGGTGTACAAGGTGAGGTCAGGTGGAAACAGGGGGGTAGCTTCCCCAAGAGGAAGGAGAAGACTCAGGGGGCATTGGCTGTCTGAGTGGAGAGCCCCCGTCCCCATCCAGAGAAGCTGGATGCATGTGTGAATGTACATGTGTGTGTGAGGGCATGTGGAGTATGTTATGAGTATGTGAGAGTTCATATGTGAGTTTGTGTGTGGCTGCATGTCTATGTGTCTATTGTTAGATGCCATCAAGTCAGTTCTTATTCATGGTGTTGTTGTTATGTGCCATGGAGTCGGTTCCAACTCATAGCGACCCCGGACAGGGTTTCCGAGGCTGTAAATCTTTACAGGAGCAGAAAGCCTCATCTTTCTCCCGCAGAACAGCTGCTAGTTTCGAACTGCTGACCTTAGGGTTCTCAGCCCGATTCATAACCACTATGCTACCAGAGCTCCTTTTCATTGTGACCCCCATAAACAACAGGGGGAAACACTGCCTGATCCCACGCCATCCTCACAATCATGGCTGGACTTGAGCCCATTGCTGAAGCCACTACGTCAATCTCTCACATTGAAGGACTTTTTCACTTTACCAGGACTCCTGGTGGGGCACTATAGGATAAGCTTTAACTGAAAGGTTAGTAGTTAAAACCCACCAGTTGCTCCTCAGTAACTCTATACAGGGTTGCTATAAATTGGAACTGACTCAAAGGCACTTAACAACAGCAACTATTACTGCTTTACCAAGCATGATATCCTTCCCCAGGGACAAGTCCCTCCTGATATTATGTCCAAAGAGCGTGAGAGGAAGTCCCACCATCTTGGCTTACGAGGAGTATTTGGCTATACTTTTTTCAACGCAGATTTGTTTTTTCTTCAATGTTCTCCGCTGACACCATAATTCAAATGTGTCCGTTTTCTTCGGTTTCCCTTATTCATTGGCCAGCTTTCACATGTATATGAGGTGATTGAAATGCCATGGCTTAGGTCAAGTGTACCTTTGTCCTCAAAGTGACATATTTGCTCTTTAAACTCTTTAAACACTTAAGCACTTTTTAAAAGAGGTCTGTGGCAACAAATTTGCCTGATGTCATTTTATTTCTTAACTGCTGCTTCCTCGGGTTTTGCTTATAGCTCCAAGTAAAATGAAAACCTGGACAATTTCACTATTTTCTCTGTTTATAATGATGCTGTTGTGAGGATATTTGTTTTCTTTATGTTAAATTGTAATCTATACTGAAGGCTGTTCAATCTTCATCTCCATTGGTAAGGGCTTCAAGGCCGTGCCATCTGCATATCATTGGTTATTAACGAGACTTCTTCCAGTCCTGCTGCCGCGTTCTTCGCCGCGTTCTTCTTCGTATAATCCAGCTTCTTAGATGATTTGCACACCATATAGGTTGAATAGCAGTCCTGGTGTGGCCCTGTGGGATAAAGCACTGGCCTGCAGGGTTCTCGGCGGTTCAAACTCACCAACCGTTACTTGGAAACGCTATACAGGATCTCATGAGTCAGAATCAAATCCATGGCACTTAACAACAACGACAACATAGGTTGAATTGTTGTTGTTGTTGCTAAGTGCCATCGGGTCGGGTTCTGACCCATAGCGACCCTGTATAGGGTTTCTGAGGAGCTGGTGAGCTTGAGCCACGGGCCTCCCAGTTCAAGCAGACTTTGCATTCCCCGCGCATTAACCCACAGCGCCACACCAGGAGTCCTCTAAGTATGGTGAAAGGATACAACTCCAATGCACACCTTTCCTGATTTAAAATCAGCTGTAGCCCCTTGTTCTCTTCAAACAACTGCCTCGTGGTCATTTCATATGAGCACAATTAAGTGTTCCGGAATTCCCATTCTTCTCAATGTTATCCATAACTTGTTATGATCCACACAGTCAAATGCCTTTGCATAGTCAAAAAACACAGGTAAACATCTTTCTGGTATTCTGTGCTTTCGGCTAAGATCCATCTGATGTCAGCAGAGATAGCCCTCATTCCATGTTCTCTTCTGAATTCAACTTGAATTTCCGGCAGTTCCTTGTTTTTAAAACTTATTATTTTAAAACTGTTTTTAAAAATTATCTTCAGTAAAATTTAACTTGTGTGTGATATTGATGTAGTTGTTGTTGTTAAGTGCTGTTGAGTCAATTTCAACTCATAGCAACCTTGCTTAGGGTTTCCAAGGCTGTGTATCTTTTACGGGTACAGAATCCTCATCCTTCTACCAAGATATTAATGATACTGCAATTGTTGTTAGGAGTTGTCAAGTCGGTTCTGACTCACAGAGACCCTGTATAGGGTTTTTGAGGAGCAGTTAGTGAGTTTGAACCTCCAGTCTTGTGGTTAGAAGTCCAGTGCTTATCCTACAGCACAACACCAGGACTCCAACAATATTAATAATGGTATTGTTGCTATTGTTAAGTGCCATCAAGTCGGTTCTGACTTATAGCAACCCTCTACAGGGCTTCCGAGGAGCGGCTGGTGGGTTTGAACCGTCAACCTTACAGTTAGCAGGCTAGTGTTGATGCAACAGCAACTGACCAGGACTCGAATTTTAATGATATTATTGCTGTAGCGTAGTGGTTACGAATCGGGCTGCGAACCTTAAGGTCAGCGGTTCGAAACTACCAGCCGCTCCGCGGGAGAAAGATGAGGCTTTCTACTCCCATAAAGATTTACACCCTCGGAAACCCTGTACAGGGTCGCTATGGGTCGGAACCGACTCGATGGCACTTAACAACAACAACAGCGCCATAGACTCAGTTCCAACACATAGTCATCCTGTATAGAGTTTCCAAGGAGTGGCTGGTGGAGTTGAACTGCTGACTTGCAATTCAAACCAACCTTATAGTCCAGTGCTTATCCTATAGCACTGCACCAGGACTCCAGTATTGACGACTGTTTTTGTAGCTGTTAAGTGTCGTTGAGTCAGTTCTGACCCATAGTGACCCTGTATAGGGTTTCCAAGGAGCAGCTGGTGAGCTTGAACCAGCGACCTTGTGGTTCAAGTTGACCTTGCAGTCCAGTGCATTAGTACACAGCGCCACACCAGGACTTCATCTGTTGGATCACCTTTCTTTCAAATGGGCACAAATGTGACTCTCTTTCGTCGGTTGTCCAGGCAATTGTCTTCCAAATTTCTTGGCATAGACGAGTTAGCATCTCCAGCATTGCATCTGTTTGTTGAAATATCTCAGTTTGCACTCCATCAATTTCTGAAGCATTGTTTTCACCAGTGACTTCAGTGTAGCTTGGACTTCTTCAACTTCAGTACCATTAGTTCTAGATCATAGGCTACCTCCCGAAATGGTTGAATATCAACTGATTCATTTTGGTGCAATGACTCAATATATTCCTTCTATCTTCTGTTGGTTCTTCTTGTATCTTTCAATATTTTGCCCATAGAATCTTTTAATATAGATTGCAAGTTGAGGCTTGGATTTTGTGTTCTTCAGTTCTTTCGCCTTGAGAAATGCTGTGTGTATTTAGAATTTGGTTTTCAAACTCCAGGTCTTTGCACATTTCATTATAACACTTTACTTGATCTTCTCGAGCTACCTCATTGAAATCTTCTGTTTAGTTCTTTTAATTCATCACTTCTTCCATTCACTTTAAGTACTCTGCGTTCAAGAGCAAGTTTCAGGGTCTCTTCTGATATCCATTTTGCTCTTTCTTTCTTGACTTTTTTATAGCGATTTTCTTTCTTCATGTATGATGTCCTTGATGCCACCCCATAATATGTCGCATTAAATATACACTGACTCATATACTCATACACAGTTACACATACATGCACACAAATTCTGCTGAAGATTATAGTCTTTGATCTCCAGTCTTTCACGTTCAATGCATCAAATCTATTCCTGAGACGGTCTCTAAATTCAGGTGGGATATACTCAAGGTCGTGCTGGCTCTCATTGACTTGTTTTCATTTTCTTCATCTCGATCTTGAACTTGCATATGAAAATGAATGGTTTGTTCGGCAGTCAGACTCCAGCCTTGTTTTCACTGATCAAGCTTCTCCATTGTCTCTTTCCACAGACAGTCAATTCAATTTCTGAGTATTCCATCTAGTGAGACCCATGTGTCTAGTCACCATTTATGATTTTGAAAAATGTATGGTCAATTAATAGATCATTGCCCTTGCAAAATTTTTGCATGTGATCTCAGGCATTGTTTCTATCACCAAGGTCATATTTTAAACTACAAATCCTTCTTTTTTGTTTCCAACTTTAGTATTCAAATCACCAGTAATTATTAAATGCATCTTGATTGCATGTTTAATATTGTGTCTGTACATATATAATTGTGTATAGATGTGTATTGCGTGAGTGTGTGCGTATGTGCATAACTGTGTGCATGTGTAAGAATTTATGAGTATAAATCTATGTGTCTGTGTATAACTGTATATGTGAGTGTGTGCATGCTGTACATGCATGACTATAAATTTGTGTGCATGTATGTGTAACTGTGTATGAGTATTTATATGAGTCTGTGTATATGTGTATAATTGTGTGTGTATATACATATTTGTGTGTGTGGAGTTGTGTGTATGTGCTTGTGTGCACATGTGTAACTGTGTGTGCATAAGCTTGTGTGCACATGTGTAACTGTGTGTGCATGAGTTTGTGTGCACATGTGTGACTGTGTGGATGTGTGTGTGTGTGTGTGTGCATATGTGTAACTGTGGGGGGTGTGGGGGCGAGTTTGTGTGCTGTCATGGTCAGCACAGAATGGGAGCCAGAGGGAAGGGGTAGCTCCGAGATAGGAGGAGAGGGGTTCCTGTTACAAGCAGGCCCACCCGCCGTCCACAGTTGTAGTCCTTACCTTCTCCAGGTATATGAGGATGACACATGTACATACATACCCACATGGCTGCGCTTGCATGTAACTACTAGAGTACATGCAAAAATATGCTTGTCCTGAGAGCAGACGACCCTCCCAGGACCCTTCCAAGGGGCTGCTGAGGCCTCTTTGCCTTGGGACCCCTAAGACAGGGCCAGGCCCTGAAAGACCCCGTCATCCCTGTGGCCCCAGGCCCCACCCAGGGCCGCAGTGGGCCTGGGAGAGATTCAGAGGCCAGGGTATGGTGTCTGGCTCCATAGATCCCCATCTACTACAGTCCATCGTGGAACAAGGCTCCCAACAGGGTCTGACTGGTCACCTGGTCCAGTGGGTCCTGAGTCAGGAAGATTTGGAAGCAGTGCCAGTGTGCAGCCACCATGGAACCCCTATGGGCACTTGGTTCCCCACCGTGTCTGTGAGAGAGATAGAGAGGGAGAGGGAACTTGTAGACATTAAGATCATCGCCTTTGTTCAGTGGGTCCCACTTTATAGAGTACTTGTTGCAAAACATATAATATTTCATCAAAATACCCTTAAATCCCTTTTGTTTTTTTTCTGTAAGCTTCATGGCACCCTATGAAGTTTGGGGTCCGTGGTCCCAACTTTGCAGTGCAGAAACTAAGGTCCAGAAAATTAAGTGGCACACCCACAACAGAGCATCTACTGTTCAGGAGAGCAGACAGCAGCCTGCCACTCCACACTGGGACCCCATGTCCTTAGCTCAGAGTAAGGAGCTGCCAAAGGTATTCCCATGGATAGAAAAATGGTGTAAGACACAACCAAAGCCCATCAATATGCAGCCACCAAGGGCTTGGGACCAAGGCCGGGGCCACACAGTGCAGGAGCCCTGTAAGCCATTTGCCCCAAAAAGATGCCCTGGGGCAATGTGGCTTCCTGTCCAATCCCCAGGCCTGTGACCACACTTGGGGACCATTGGACCCCTGAGACATGAAGATGCCACAGTTACTAAACTGGCAAGGCCTTCCTAGAGCAGCTCCCCAAGGACCCTGCCCTCAGCCCCACCTTATGTGGACCAGAAACCACTCTCCTTGCCCTCTCCTGGCTGGGTGATGGGGGTAAGCTGCAGCTAAAGCAGAGGCAGCTCTGACCATAGCCTGACCCATCAGGTCCAGCTACGGAGACTCCAGAAGGTGGCACTGGAGCAAAGGAAGCTCGTGGGCTCTGCAGTTTGAATTCTAGTGCAGCCGTTTGCCTATTGGGTGGCCTTGGACAAACTCCGTGAGTCTCAGTTTTCTCACCTGCAAAATGGGATTCTAAGTTGGGCTGTCAGGAGGGAACAGTTGCTGGAGAGGGATGTCATGCTGGGTAAGGTGGAGGGTCAGAGAAAGAGAGGAAGACCCCCAACGAGATGGATCAGCCAGGTGGCATCTTGATGGCGTCAAGTGTGGCAGCGGTAGTGAGGTTGGCCCAGGATCGGACATTGTTTCGTTCTGCTGTGCATGGGGTCGCTATGAGTCGGTTCTGACTCGATGGCACCTGACAACAACAACAACAAGCCCAAAATCAGCCATTCAAATCTACCAACTGCTCCATGGGAGAAAGATGAGGCTTTCTGCTTCAGTAAAGATGAAGTTCTGGGTGGCTTTATAGGATAAGCGCTGGACCTCAAGGTCAGTTTAAACCGAAAGTTCGGCAGTTCAAATTCACCAGCCGCTCCTCGGAAACACTATACAGGGTCGCTATGAGTCAGAACCAACTCAATGGCACTTAACAACGAATTTACAAATGTTTATCAAGATTAAATGAATCGATGCACATAGATCTTTAGTATGATGCTTGGCATACAGCATAGTAAGTGCTCAGTATAATGACGATGGTGATGATGAAGAAGATGAAGATAGTAGTGCTGATCAAGACCAGCAGAAACAAGGTCAGCAGGGATCCTGGGGAGAGGAGGGTCTTGCCGAATGCTGACCTCACCATCAACCTCTCCCTGCCCCTGTACTCTGGACTGCCCAGCTCTGTGAATCTCTGGGGAGACAGCAGGGAACAGGACAGGTCGAGTGAGGAGATGACAGAAGAAAAGGAGAAAACATGCACCTCAAGTATTTACAAAGTGTGAACTAGTGAGACAGGTGCAGGAGGCTAAGAAAAAACAATGTCTGCAACTGGGGCTGGCGGAAGGAGGGAGGAAGGGCCTCTTAAGGAGGTGACAACTCACCTGAGACCTACTGATGAGAAAAGAAGAGGGAAGAGCGTCTGGGCAGAGGGAAGGACAAGGCCAAGGTCATGAGGCAGAATGGGAGCATGCGGGAAGGGGTGTCTCCGAAATAGGAGGAGAGGGGAGTTTGTTACAAGCAGGCCCGCCCGCTGTCCACATTGACTCAGGTCACAGAGGCTGGCTTGTTGACTCAGTCCACAGAGACTTGTTGGCTCTGGGCATAAAGCTCTGTAAGATCAAGCCCCCAGCAGCCTAGAGTGCCACACTCTCTCCGTGGGGGAATGGAGGGCCTAGGGGGCCAAAGAACGGCACCGGCCCTTCTGGTCCCGCAGCGAGGTCCAAGAGGTCAGAGCTGATTTTCCTGTGTGGATCTGAGCACCTACTTTGTATGTGTGTGCATATGTGTGTGCACATGTGTGTGCACACAGGTGTGTGTGCCCTATGGAAGGGGGCTTCGGAGCAAGGAAAGTCTGGGCTTGGTTTATACCCATCCAATTGTAGTAACAAGAACTATTGGGTAAGTCACTTCACCTTTTTGAGTCTCAGCCTTCCTTTCTGTAAAATGGGATAACAATAGCTCCCAATACAACGGAAAATTGCAGTGATGAAATCTCATTTGTTCTTCATTTAGATATTCACCTAAGTGCTAGGGACACGGCAGTGAACAAAAAAGTCAAAATCCCATCCTGGTCTGGTGGCTCTGACACAGCAGTCAGGGTGTGAGGGGAGACAGACAGTAGACTAAGCCAGAGAACACGTTGTTAAGTGCCGTCGGGTCGGTTCCAAGGAGTGACTGGTGAGCTTGAACCACCAACCTTGCAGTTCAAACCGACTGTGCAGTCTAGTGCATTAACCCATAGCGCCACACCACATAGAGGTTAGGGATTGTGAGTGGTGTGAGGAGAAGAGTACGGGGAGGCGGGGAGTGGGGGTGGGGGCAAGGGTCAGTAAGTCTGAGGCTGGGCATTCTTCAGGTCCAGTGGGTCTCCCGAGATAATACTTGAGTCAATGCGTGAAGGCAATGGGCACACATGCCTTCTGGACCTGTGTATCCAGGCAAAGGATGGTGGACACACAGGCTGGGGGAGGGAGAGACCTGTGCTTAACAAGGAGACCTTCTGTCAAGTGTCTTGGAGATAAAGTGACTCTCACCCTCCAAGTCACAGTTCTGACCTTGAACTCCAAGTCAGTTGCCTTTGAAATTCAGGATGTTTTCAGTTTGTGGGAAGTTAATATTCTCTATGTATTATGTGTTCATAACACCCCAAACAAGGTCTCGGGGCCCACCCCATCCCTGCAGGGAAGTAGGAACACACACCCTCCCATCAAATGCACGAAGGTTTAGGTTTGGGGGTGTGTGAATTGCACTACGGGACTGAAAGTATCACTCTCATCTCGGTCACGTATTTTTAGAGAGCTTTCATCGTGTTCCCATGGGAACACACATGCACTTTCAGATCTGGTGAACTGGCAGTGGGCAAAGGCAACAAGGAGCCTAAATACCATCATGGATTCCCACAGAACCATCTGGAAGGAGTCTTTTCCTCTCCTTGGCCTCAGTTCCCCTTCTCTGTAACACAGGATGAGAAGGCTCTGGAATCTCCCCATGGCTGACCCCCACAGAGCTCTGCCAGACAACTGAGACAGGGCATCTGCTCTTACTCCACCATCATCCAACTGTGTGACCTCAGGCAAGTCACCCAGACTCTCTGAACCTGTTTCTTCATCTGAAAATAGGGGAAGCACAGCCCCGTCTTCACAGGGCTGCTGGGTAAAAAGCATGAGCTGCTGAGCATCAGTGGCCTTGTGAAAACAGAGCATCTAATCCCCAGCCTCACTAACTCAGTCCATTGGTTTTCTGAGCTGGTGAAGTCCTGTCCAGGGAGACTGCCGGGGAAGAAATAGGGCCATCCAAAGAAACTCCTCAGCCGAATCTATCACTATTGCTGCCCTCAGTAATAAGAGCATCTCCCTGTGGTCCTGGGTCCCCACTGGACCCTGAACCTGTTGATGCAGATACAACAGTTGTTGCTAAATGACGTTGAGTCAGTTTGGACTCAGCTACCCTCTATAGGGTTCCCGAGGAGCAGCTGGTAGGTTTGAACTGATGACTCTTTGGTTTGCAGTCCAGTGCTGAACCTACAGAGCCACACCAGTTGTTGTTGTTGTTGTTGTTATGTGCCGTGGAGTCAGTTCTGACTCATAGGGACCCTGCACAGGGTTTCCAAGGCTGTAAATCTTTACGGGAGCAGATCTTTCTCCTGCAGAACAGCTGGTAGTTTCGAACTGCTGACCGTGAGGTTAGCAGCCTGATTCGTACCCACTACACAGCTGCTATCAATTGGCCCCTGACTCATGGCAACCCCAGGCACAATGAGGCAAAACACTGTGCCCAGTCCTCTGCCATCCCCATGATGGGTTGTGGAGTGGATTGGACCATTATGATCCATAGCGTTTTCATAAGTTGATTCACAGGAAGATTGCCAGACCTTTCTTCCTAGGTTGTCTTCTTCTGAAAACTCCACTGAACCCTATTCATCTTCATAACAACCTGCATGCTTCCATGTACAGACGGTGGTAGCTGCATAGAAGTACATGGACCAGGAATCGAACTTTAGTCCCCCTCAGGGAGGGGGGAGAATTCTACCGGTGACCTTCCTTCCTTGTGTGTTTACCCATTGCTGTTGGGTACATTCCGACTCAGAGCAACTCTATAAGACAGAGTAGAACTCCCCTGTCAGTTTCCTAAGCTGTAAAGTTACAGAAGAAGACTGTCACATTGTTCTCTCACAGAGCCGCTGGTGGGTTCAAACCAACAACCTCTCAGTTAGCACACTTAACCACAGCACCACCAGGGTTCCTTTCTCTGCCGTTTGTAGAGTCTGCCAATGCTAAATCGGCCATGCTGAGCCATCAGTGAGTGACTCAGAGGCGGTTAGGGAGCACAGATGAGAAAGCTCGCTGGGCCAGCCTGGACTAAATTTTGGCTCTGCTAAGTATGAACCATGTGTCCTTGCTTTTGCTGACAAGCTACAGTGCCACACCAGTAGGCCTTAGGCAAGCTTTGTTCACTATCTGCCTCACCAGCCTCATCTGTAAAATGGGACTCGCACACTCTCGTCTGCATTTTAAAATGCAAAAAGCACTTGTACATTTCTGGCAAATACATCTGGTACTAGTCTTGACCTGAGCTAACAGAAAGCTATTTATAGTCTCAGTGCATCCCACTTGGCATGTAAACTCATGTTAAAAACCTGGTATCTTACTGCAGAAACCCTCATGAGTTCAAAGCCAGGGATTAGTGAGGTGGGGGCGGCACAGGACAAAGGCTTGCAGCAACGGAATCAAGTGTGGACAGAGTGTCCTATTTTCCACAAACATTGTATCTTGGGATCTCTCAGAAAATATGAAGGGGTCCCCGGGGAAGCTGGCAAGGAAAGGAAGGGGGTTCCAAGAGGTGTGACTGTGAGTGGTGATTATAGATACAGCATACTTCCGTTCTGTGTCTCATGGCTCCCACGGCCTCAAGCTTCTGTTCTGGGCCTCAGACTGCAGAGATTCTGGAGAGTTTGGGGCAGGAGTAAGTGGTAGTCATGGAGGAAGTCAGGGATACTTAGAGCACAGCTTACAGGGCTCTGGAGAAAGAGGGTGCTGGGTGTACCCCATGAGAAGCAACTGGAAAGAGGAAAACGTGTTGAGATACACAAGGAACCAAAGGTACAGATCACAGAAAATTGAACCAAGAGAACAGTGAGGGCCCAGGTAGTCTACTTACCTCTTTTTGCAGGTGAGAAAACTGAGCCCAAAGAGGTTGAGTGAATTATCAGAAATTTGTAGTCAAGTCTTCCTATAGTTGTGTTTGACTGATGGAACAGAAACACAAGTTTATTTCCTTTGATCAGGGACATGTGAGAATCAGTAAAACACACGACTGGCCCTTGCAGTCTTCCCTCGGATGCCCAGCAGTCAAAACACAGCCTCTTAGATGAGGCAGGCTGTGTTAGAGTCCAGCCCCACCGTTGGCCGGCTGTGTGAGTTTAGGCACGTGACTAACATCTCTCAGTTCAATTGCACAATGAGGAAGGGGATGTATCTACATCTTGTTGCTGTTGTTGTTAATTGCTATGGAGTCAGTTCAGACTCATAGTGACCCTGTATAAGGTTTCCAAGGAGCTGCTGGCGAGATTGATCTGCTGACCTTGTGGTTCAAATCGACTTTGTGGTCCAGTGCTTATCCTACAGAGCCACACCAGGACTCCGTCTACATTTTAAAGTCCTAACATGTTTTCAATGTTGATGCTGGTGTTGGTGTTGGTAATTGTGTTGGTGTTGATGTGATGGTGATGGTGTTGATGCTGATGGTGTTGATGGTGTTGTGATGGTGTTGTGATGGTGTTGTGATGGTGTTGGTGGTGATGGTGTTGATGGTGATGGTGTTGTGATGGTGTTGATGGTATTGTGATGGTGTTGATGGTGATGATGGTGATGTTGATGGTGAAGGTATTGATGTTGATGGTGATGGTGGTGATGGTGATGGTGATGGTGTTGATGGTGATGGTGTTGTGATGGTGTTGATGGTGATGATGCTGATATTGATGGTGAATGTGGTCATGGTGATGGTGTTGTGATGCTGATGATGGTGATGGTGGTGATGGTGTTGATGGTGTTGTGATGGTGATGGTGTTGATGGTGTTGTGATGGTGGTGATGGTGATGGTGTTGTGATAGTGATGGTGTTGATGGTGATGCTGCTGATGTTGATGGTATTGGTGTTGATGGTG
>NW_006408828.1:979536-982347 GCF_000296735.1 Chrysochloris asiatica
GATGGTGGTAGTGTTGTGATGGTGATGGTGGTGATGGTGATGCTGCTGATGTTGATGGTATTGGTGTTGATGGTGGTAGTGTTGTGATGGTGATGCTACTGCTGCTGAGCTTGGTGATGGTGGTAGAGGGTGAAGAGATGAAATGCCATCTCTCTGAGGAAGTGAGACCAGACAAGTGCCAGTGAGGAGCTGGAAGTTCTAGTAAGCATAGACAGCTTTACCATTGTCATCTTCATGATGGCCAGTACACGTTGAGTCCACTGTTGGGAGTGAACCACCTTATTGAAGGCATCCCTCACTTCTACTGGTCCTCCATTTTACCTAACATGGCGTCCTTCTCTAGCAGTCAGTTCCTCCTAACGATGCAGCTGAAGTAAGTCAGCCAAAGTCTCGGACAACATTCTGTGATTTTTAGGGGATTTATTGGCTAATTTTCAGGAGTAGACTATCAGCCTTTCTTCCTAATCCTTCTTAATCTGGAAGCCCTGCTGAAACCTGCCCACCCTGGTAATCCTCGTTCTCTTGGCCATAATCTTTATAACTCATGAATCTGTTGCCTGTTTCTGAGGAATAGCATTCTCAGGGATGAAACATTCCCTGGTCCTGTTGTTGAGGTGCTCATGTCCACTTTGGGGCACTGAGCGTTTGGAGTGACTTATAACGTAGAAGGCTCCTCTTCCGGCACTCTATTTGGTCCGGACACTATTCTGGGTGAGCCATAGGGTTTTCATTGGATCATTTTTGGAAGTAGATCACCAGGGTTTCCTTCCTAGTCTCTCTTAGTCTGAACCCTGTCCATCAAAAGTATCTCTACTGATATTTGAAATATTGGTAGCATAGCTTCCAGCGTCACAGCTACATGCAAACTGACAGACAGGTGGTGGTAAAAGGAAACAGAACACCCCAAGTGTCCCACTCTCCTATCAAATGGGTCCAGGCAGGAACCAGGCCAGGGAAGGCCAATCCCAACAAACCCAAGGTCAAGGGATCGTGGTGTTGGCTACGCCACTTTGGGTGAGTCCTTCCATCTATCTGGATGTTCAGAGAATGGCTCAGGCTTTGGATCCTTCCCTGGCTCCTTTCTCATCTCTGTAGAATTGTGGAATTTAAACTGATCTGACTGAAAACAACGCACAGGACAAACAGTGATAGTCACCCTTACAAGGCACCGTGCAGCCTGACATTTAGTCTAGAAAATTGGTGGCTACAACCCACTAACTTGATTTCATAACTCACTTAAGGGCTATAGCCTGCAGTGTAGACATGCTTACCCCGGAGTCCACGGTGGTGTGTGGGGCATAGGACAGAAAGGCGTGGGTGGCTGTGCTCAGGAGAAGGCTTCACTTCCTGACCCTTCTCTCTCCTTTCAGCTGTCACTTCCTGTCTCAGAGGTCTCAGCAGGAAAGACTCAGGTAAGAAAGGGCCACACGCAGGCCTGGGGACAAGGAGGAGTGGGGGATCCAGCAGGTTGCAGGGTGCCCTGTGGGTTTGTCATCTCTAGCAGCAGGGGGGGTGGGGAAGCAGGATCACCCTGCTTTGCTTCTGACTGGTCCAGTGACCTTGCAAAGTTGCAGGCCTCTGCCCTGGCCCCCAGTGTCCTCATCTGTGGGAGGCCTGGCTGTGGTTCCCAACAGGAAAACCATCCCCTCAGAACCATCTAGAAGAGCCTCTTCTAAAAAGAAACATTCAATTCCTTGTATAGGCAATATGAATACCTCCACCTGGTTCAAAAATTTTTAAATATAAAACGATTATTGACTATTTCCGTCTCTGTCTGCATCTGCCCAGCCTCTTCCTTCAGTCATAACTCCTAGAATCGTTCCTTCCCTATCCTCCCAGTCTCTCTATGCTAATGCGAATGAATCTATATTTGTATGTTTTCCTTTATGGAGCTTCATAAAATCAAACAAGCCGTATATCTACCTGAACCAAAACCAAGCCCACTGCCATTGAGTCTATTCTGACTCATAGCAAGTCTGTTAGAGCTGAAGTGCTCCACGGGGTTTCTGGGGCTGCAAAGCTTCACAGAAGCAGCGTCTCATCTTCATCCCTCGGAGCGGCTGGTGGGCGCAAATTGTCAACCTCTCAGTTAACAGCCCAGCACTTCACCTACTGTGCCACTAGGACTCCATATACCTACCAATGAGCCAGAAAGTCCACTCTTAGATATCACCCAAGAGAGATGGAATGGTGTCCACACAAAGACTTGTACACAAATGTCCATAGTAGCCAAAAAGTAGAGACAATCCCAGCAGTGACTGGATAAACAAGTTGTGGGTAGGTAGATCCAAATAATGGCCTATTATTTAGCAATAAAAATAGAATGAACTATTGATCCAAGCAACAATGTTGATCCTGCAAACATGTTGAGCAAAGGAAGATAAACAAACGAAAGTATAAACTACGTGTGCGGAAAAGGACATTTGAATCGTGCTGCTGACGAGAACGTCAAATAGATTTCCAGAAAGGAAAGCAAATCTGCCTTGGAGGAAGACTAGCCCAAACACCCCTTAGAAGCAAGGGTGGTGAGACTTGGTCTCTTTCACTCTGGACACATCATCAGACAAGACCAATCACCAGATCCTGTTGGGTGAAGTAGAGTCTGTGAAAATGAAGGATTCTGTCTCTGAGATGAGTTGGCACCGTGGCTACAACAAGAGCCTCAAACACGCCAAGCGGTTGTAAGGATGGCACAGGATCAAACAACATTTCATTCCGCTTACGTAAGGTCAAGGAGCTCTGGTAGCGTAGTGGTTACGAATCGGGCTGCGAACCTTAAGGTCAGCGGTTCGAAACTACCAGCCGCTCCGC
>NW_006408828.1:990155-991142 GCF_000296735.1 Chrysochloris asiatica
ATTTCAAAGATCAGCTCAAGAAGACAAAGTCAAATATTACAAGAAAATATGCAAAGATCTGTGCACGTTTTGTTTAGCATTTCTAAAGCTGGGGGACCTGAAGAAAAAATCAAGCCTCGACTTTCGTTATTAAAGGATTCTCTGGGCAAATTACTGAATAATGCAGAAAGCATCAAAAGAAGATGGAAAGAATACACAGAGTCACTGTACCAAAAGGAAATGGTTGATGTTTAACCGTTTTAAGAGGTAGCATATAATCAAGAGCCAATGATACTGAAGGAAGAAATCCAAGGTGCATTGAAGGAATTGGCAAAGAATAAGGCACCAGGAAATGATGGAATTAAAATGGAAATCTTTCAAGAAAGTGAGGCGGCACTGGAGGCACTCACTCATCTCTGCCAAGAAATTTCGAAGACAACTATCTGGCCGACTGATTCATAGAGATCCATATTTGTGCCCATTCCAAAGAGAAATGACCCAATGGAATGAGGAAATCATCAGACAATATCTTTGATATCCCATGTGAGTAAAGTTTTACTAAAGGTAATCCAGAAATGGCTGCAAACATACATTGACAGAGAACTTCCAGAGGTTCAAGCTGGATTCAGAAGAGGATGTGGAACGAGGGATATCATTGTTAATGTCCGATCGATCTTGGCTGAAAGCAGAGAATACCAGAAAGATATTTGCCTGTGCTTTATTGACTACGCAAAGGCTTTCAATTGTGTGGATCATGACCAGCTATGGACAACATTGAGAAGTATGAGTATTCTGGAACACTTAATTGTGCTCATGAGGAATCTGTACATGGACCAAGAGACAGTTGTTCAAACAGAACACGGGAACACTGAATGGTTTAAAATTAAGAAATTACCATACTAATTCCACCTGTATGCTGAGCAAATAATCCAAGAAGCTGGGTTATATGAAGAAAAATGTGGCATCAGGATTGGAGGAAGACTCATTAACAACCTGTGATATGCAGAT
>NW_006408828.1:991242-997998 GCF_000296735.1 Chrysochloris asiatica
GCGGGAGAAAGATGAGGCTTTCTACTCCCGTAAAGATTTACACCCTCGGAAACCCTGTACAGGGTCGCTATGGGTCGGACCCGACTCGATGGCACTCAACAACAACAACAACAATACGTAAGGTCAGCACGAGTCAGAGCCGACTTGATGGCAAATAACAACAAACTCTATGAGCCCAGCGAGACGACATTCTAGAACTGCCCAAACGAATCTCTAGCAGCACAGAGCTGATCGGGGTTGCCTGGGACTGAGCTTGGGGAGGCCGGCAGCACAGACACATGAGACTTTCTGAGTGATGGAGATATTCTGTGCAGGTTGTGGCTCCTTGCTTGTCCACATTTGTCCAAACGTGTGTTGGTGTGTTCCCTTAAAATCAGTGCATTCCACTGTGTGTCAATTGTAATGCAAATCTAAGCGATTTAAAAATATTTTTCAAAGCCAGGTGCAAAAGCCCATCTCAGATTTACTGAAATAGAATTGTACTGAGCGGGGCAAGCAGGGTGGTTCTGCAGGACAGTGGGTGCTGAGAACCCCACACTCACTACTCCAAGTCCCCTTCTGGCTCTGAAATCTGGAGACCCCAGAGCCACCCAACCACTTCTGTCCTCAGCCCAGCTCCAGGGATCATTTCTGTAGTGCCAGCAGTGACAAAGATGTCAGAAACAGGGGAGGAGAGAGAAGAACGTGGGTCAGGAGGGAACCTGGCTGGGCTGGGCACAGGGACCCCAGTGGAGGCCTTTCTCCATCTGACTGTCCCCAATCCCGTAATCTCTTTGGTCCTCAGAGATCCAGATGAGGTTGACAAACTCCAACTCACGGTGCCAGGGACAGCTGGAGGTCCATAACTGGGGTCAATGGTACTCAGTGTGCAGTCAAAGCTGGGGCGGGAGCTGGAGTTTCCACAAGGACCCTGCCTCACCAGCCCAAGGGTTCTGCCGGCAGCTGCACTGTGGGGACACCTTGGAGCTTGCCATCTTCCCTCACTTCGGGAGTTCCCGGAACCAAATGCTCTGTCACGGAACTCCGGGATCTTTCTCCAACTGCAGCAAAACTGAGGTCAGACAGTGGTGCCAACCTCTGAGCCTCATCTGCGTAGGTGGGTACTAGCCAGACCACACACATCCTCAGGCTGGCACTGCACAGAGGAGGCTGGGCAGAAGGTGGGAGGGGTGCCAGCCACTACATCCCCCCAGTCATCCACACCAGTGAGTGGGCAGGAGGTGGGAGGGGTGCCGGTCACTATATCCCCCCCAATCATCCACACCAGTGAGTGGGCAGGAGGTGGGAGAGGTGCCTGGTCACTACACCCTTGGAGGAAATAGAGGGAAGGGTCTGAGGGGTGCAGGTGCAGTAGAATGGAAAAGATCCAGGACCTGGTTCTACCAACAGCTTCCTCTGGCACTGCCCACCTCATAACACCGGTGGGAGGCATACAGACAATGTCTGGGCCCAGTGGACTCAATGCGGAGCTTACATAATGAACCCCAGGTCTTCCAACACTGTCGTCAACTGCCTCCCAACCCCAGCGTCTTCCCTGCCACCCACTCCTACTTCACTCCACCATCCTTGGGCCTCGTGCCCCTCCCTCACTACAATGTCTCATTTCAGAGCCACCAACAACAAGACCTCCACCCACAAGCCCCACCACCACCACCACTCCAGAGCCCACAGGTAAGAGAATCCTGAGACCCTACATGGGTAGGACTGTCAGAGGCAGCAAATAGCTCAAGACACTAGTTAAATTTGAATTTCAGCTGAACAGTAAATATTTTCTTAGTATAACTATGCCCTATGCTAGGTCCCTGGTGTGGCAAAGTCGGTTTGAACCACAAGCTCATCAGGGTCGCCATGGGTCGAAACTGACTTGATGGCACTTAACAACATCAACAACATGCAAGGCCCCTAGGTGGTACACATAGTGTGCACTCAACTGCAAATCTAAAGGTTGTCTATTTATGTCCACCCAGTAGCACCAAGGAAGAAAGGCCTGGGAATCAGCTTCTATAAAGATTACAGCCAAGAAAGCTCTGTGGAGTGTAGTTCTTTCTACTCCATAACACATGGACTTGCCTTGAGTTGAAATCAACCCAATAGCAGCAGGGTTTCCATTTTGTTTTGTTTTATATGATATTTGCAACTTCCATTTGATGGGCAGCTCACTACCTCCAAAGGTTCAATCATTTATTGTATGTTGGGGCCAAAAAGCAAGGTGTGTGGCCTGGTTAGAGAGGAAGGCATGTGTTGCTGGGTCCATCGCACTCAGACCAGCCTTCCCCTCTCCCTCATCTCTCTTCCAGCACCCCCCAGGCTGCAGCTGAGGGTGGGGCCAGCAGGCCTGCACTGTGCCGGCCTGGTGGAGTTCTACCGTGGCAGCCAGGGCGGCACCATCAGCGATGAGGCCCAGGACCTGACCCAGGGCCTGGGGGACCGAATCTGCACAGCCCTCCAGTGTGGCAACTTCTTGAGGCGTCTGCCAGACAGCAAAGAATCTGAGGGGCCACAGTGGGAGCAGAGGCTCCCACTAATGAGATGGAAGATCCAGAACACCGGCTGCACCTCCCTGGAGGAATGCTTCGGAAAAATCCAGCCCTGGGAGGGTAGCCGGGCTCTGGCCCTCATCTGCTCAGGTGAGTGAGACCTGGCCAGGACCCAAGGGGTTTCTGGAATCCTGAATCTCCCACATGGGTCAGTCAAGGCATGTGTGCAGAATGAGCAACAGGGCCCACAAGCATGGCACCTTGGGAACCTCTGCCAGCTCCCCTGAACACACCCAGAGAACCAGTGGCTCAGCTGCCCGAGGCTTCCAGGAGGGTTTGAAGGAGGAGAGCTGCTAAGGGTCTGATGGAGAAAATGAGAAGAGGTTCTTTAGGTGGGAATCAAGGCTTGTGCCGTGGGACAAAGCGGGACAGAGCATGTCTGGGAGGACAAGCCTCGTGCGAACTGTTATTGTTGTTGTTAGGTGCTGTCAAGTTGATTTTCTACCCTTGGTGACTCCTGTGTGTGTCAGAGTAGGATCCCAGTCCTCACACGGACACAGACACCATAGGGTTTCAGAGGCTCATATTTCAAAGGAAGAAAGTCAAGACTGTCTTCTGAGGTGCCTCTGGGTAGGGTTGAACTGCTAATCTTTCATTAGTAGTCAAGCACTTGAACCATTTTCACAATCCAGATGTTTCTAAGAGGAGGTAGACCTGGTGCTGTAAGGGACCGGGTGGAGCCTCTCCCCACTGCTCTTCAGAGCTAACTCCCAAAAGACATCAACAGACATCAGAACCCCATGCCAGCTTCCCACTGAAGTGTCACCCAAAGGAGATGTATCAGAGGAGATGCCAAGCAAAGGCCCAGGGCAGAAAGGCAGGCAGCCGGGTCTGACGGTCCCACATGCTGACGAGTCTCTGAGGTTGACCGGCAGGTGCCAGCTCAGGCTACACCCATTGCTTCTTTCCCCAGACTTCCAGCCCAAGGTGCAGAGCCGCCTGGTGGGGGGCCACAGCACATGTGAAGGCACGGTGGAGGTACGTCAGCTTGGGCAGTGGGCAGCCCTGTGCAGCAACAACCCAGCCAAGAGCCTGGCGCAGTGGGAGGAGGTCTGCCAGGAGCAGCAGTGTGGCAGCGTCAAGGCGTACCGGGAGCTGGATGCCAGAGAGAAGACAGCTCAGGGCCTCATCTGTTCCAAGGAAAAGCTGTCCCAGTGCCACGAGCTTCAGGAGAGAAAAACCCTCTGCAAAAGGGTGTTTGTCACCTGTGAGTGGGGCCAGTGTGTGGGCTGAGGGTTGTACTGTTACTCTCAGCAGCAGGTCCCAGGAGCTGGACAGAGGCCTGGGAAAGGGTGTGAAGATGAACAACTGGGGAGAGAGGATGGGAGTGCTCCTAGAGCAATGAATCTGAGCACTAAATAGAGACTGGGCCAGGCAGCAAGCAGCTAACAAATGATAGAACACTTCTCATCAGGATGAAGATAGAAAATCAAGGGATAGATGGTAGACATTTGCTACGGTAATACATGGATGAATAAAGGGTGACTGAAAAAAATGAAAGACATGGATGGATGTGTGGAGGATGGATGTAGGGAGGGCAGGTGGTAGAGAATGATGGATAGAGGATGCATGGACAAAGGGTGGATGGAAAGAAAATGGATGGGCGGAGGATGAAGAATAAATGAATGGAAAGAAAACAGATGGATGGATGAAGGAATGAAGGACAGATGGGTAAATAGATAGAAAGAGATTGGTTGGCTATTGGTACATGACTATCCATTGACGTACATACAATGGCAAAGTGATCAGCTATAAGCAACTGACAAATGGTAGGACAGTTGTCACAAGAGTGGCAAATGAGAGCAGGGTGGTGAATGGTTAGATGAGAAAACATGAACAAATGAGAAGCGGAGAATTCTAGAGCTGTAGAGGGAATGGAGGGAGGCTGGGTGGTGCAGGACAGAATAATAGATGGATGGAGGAAGGCTGGCTAGATGCAAGGATGGCTGGGAAAATGGATAAACAGAGGTTGGCTGGCTATTGGTATGTGACCATCTCTTGGTATGCGGGTGAATTTCTGGGAGAAGGGTTGGGGCTGACCTGACTCCTCTTCTCCCCAGGCCAGAACCATCACCCTTTGGGCCTGGGGGCGGGCACCATAGTGAGCATCATCCTGGCCTTGGTACTTCTGGCAGTGCTGCTGGTGGTGTGTGGCCCTCTGGTCTACAAGAAGCTGGTAAAGAAATGTAGGTGGTCATGCCTTGAGTCACTCCTTGCTGACCCTACCCTCTGTGGGCAGACTGTAGGAGCTGCAGGGAGGCCCCTCAGCTTCCTCGCCCAGCCTGGTCCTTCTCTGCCCAAAGTAACAGATACCCAGGACAAAGCACAGACACTTTGATTCACCAGATCTGGGGGCCATAGGGAGGGTGTCATCCAGAGGGTCATTGCTTGGCCTCTGAAGTCAGGAGACACAAGTCGTTACTGAGCCCCTCCTCTCTCTGAGTTTGTGTTTCCTCATTTGCCAGGTGGAAGATTGAACTTACGGAGTTCAGGGCGTTGTCTGTTATTCTTGCCTTGTAGAAGACAAGGGGGGAAGTTCTTCAGGGACAAAGGAGGTGGAATTCGAAAGGATGAAAAGAGAGAACCCAGAGGCGGGCAGTGCTAGCTAACCCCTGACACCCTCATAATCTGTCTTCCGGTTCTGAGCCCCAGGTAGCCGACCACCTCAGAATCCTCGTCCACTCAAGCCTTTGGAGCTGAATGGCTCCACTTTAACCTCCCGAGCAAGTTAGGAAACTGAGGCAGCAAGATTCCAGAAGTGGGCCCCAGCAGTCCACCTGCCTCTCCCCCCCCCCCACCCCATACTAAGTCACCCATCCTGTCTGTCTCCCAGTCCGACAGAAACAGCAGCGCCAGTGGATCGGCCCAACAGGAATGAGCCAAAACAGTAAGTGTTCCCTGGGGGCAAGGTCCTCCCTCTGTCCCAGCCAGTGTCTAGGGGCCGCAGGAAGGAGGTCACAGCCATAGACAAAGCCCGAGACTGCTAGAGGCCTCAGATCTCCACCACATTGTCCAAGGTGTGACTGCGGTCAACAGACGCCCCACACCAGGGTGTGACCAGGCTTCTTGAAGTGGCAGATGGTTATGTGGTTTCTGCTTCAGAGGCCACGTATCCTCTGCCCCAATCTCGGGTTGACTTAACCAGAGGCCCCCAGAAGCCTTTGCACCCTTGGGCAACACCTCCCACCAAAAGAGACCAACAGAATGGGGGAACTCAGAAAAGAAGACTCATGAGCAAATGGATTTGGAAAATCATAAGTTCACCAAAGGTAGACAAGGGTCTTCATTTCCGAATTTAGCGGAAGCTTTAAGGAGTATTTTCACATTGTTCATCACCAAGAGTTGGGATGGACCCAGAAGGGCTGTCCAGGTCATGTTGGTTTCACTATGGAGTATCTTTCTCATGGGGGCAACTTCAGGGGGGTTGCTTTAGAACATGTTGGTGCAACCCACCCACCCTGGTCTTCACCCTCTCTCCTCCCAGCCCTCTCCCCAACTTTCAATTCATTTCCTTCCCTCCCTTTTCGGCTCAAGGACCAAATCCTTCACAAAGTTTCTTTGTTACCGTCTTTCCTGAAACATGAAAGCCATCCACTCTGGAGGCCCTGAGGCCCTGTACTGTCCCTTAAGTTCCAACTCTCTGCTTTATCAATGTTTGATGATCAGCCCACCCTTCTCCTCAAACTGCTGGCCAATTTCTCTCCATGTCTTCTGCTGGCTCCACTCACGTGGCCAGGAAGAAAAGGGGATGCACAAAAGGTGTGGGTGCCTGGACCGTCCTCCACCCCCATATCCCCAAAGCATCACTGGAACAGGAAATGAATATTGGGCCAGCTGTTGGGGACAGGACGGTGGAGGAGGAGGGAAGCAAGTCTAATGACCATGTCCCTTGCATTTTCTCAGTGTCTTTCCACCGCAACCACACAGCAACCGTCCGGTCCCAGGTTGAGAACCCCACTGTCTCGCATGTGGATAATGAATACAGTCAGCCCCCCAGGAACTCCCACTCCTCGTCTTATCCGGGTAAGCAGCAGCTGGTGCTCCTAGGACTAGACTGTGTTCTTGCAGCAGAGAGGAAAAGGGGACCCCACGGAGAGGGAGATCAAACTGACAACAGGTCTCTGCATGACAGAGGCAGAGGGATGCAGTCCTCACAGCTCAGGGTTGTCCCCTGTAGGCCCAGCTACTCATCTGCAAAGAAGGATGCCATTAGCTCCCC
>NW_006408828.1:998098-999629 GCF_000296735.1 Chrysochloris asiatica
AGTCCTCACAGCTCAGGGTTGTCCCCTGTAGGCCCAGCTACTCATCTGCAAAGAAGGATGCCATTAGCTCCCCTACACAAACACACACACACACACACACACACACACACACACACACACACACTGCTGAGCCCTAATGGGCAGGTTCTCTGCAGGGCCCTGAGGACCCGGTGGAAAATGAGGCTTCTTGGATTGCTTTGAGCCACTAAGGGCCATTATGTGGCCTGCAGGAGGCGGCATTTGAAGTCCCCCTTAGCCTTGTAAACAATGCAGCCTCAGGGAGCCTGGGGTTCACATCATTAGTGAGCACTTGGCTAGCTTGATCAAAACCAACAGTGGAGCCACCAGCCCCCCAATAAAGCCTGTGATCTTGTGACCTGCTGTGAGAATGGGGGGTGGGGGGGTGGAAGGCAGAGGGATGGCCTGAGCCCCCCTCTCTCCTCAGCTCTGGAAGGGGCCCTGCACCGGTCTTCTGCCCAGCCTGACAACTCCTCCGACAGCGACTATGACCTGCATGGGGCACAGAGGCTGTGAGAGGTGAGCGGGCCCCAGGCTGATGCTGCCCCTGATAGGTAAGTGTGAGCTGTCTGCACCGAGCACCTTGATTACGAAGAAGTGGGAGGGCAGCCTCATATCCATCATTTGGGAAACTGAGTCCCTGAGTGGCTCATATGGGTAAGGCTGTGGGTTCAAAATCACCCAGAGGCACCTTGGAATAAAAGCCGGGTGATCTGCTTCCGAAAGGTCACGGCCGTTGAGCATCAAGCACTGAAAACCCTAGTGAGTCGTTCTAACTCATGGCGTGCATCAGGGTGCCATGAGTCTTGACGGCAACTGGTTTGGGCTGGGCTTTTAACTTAGAGGGTGGGCGCCAATTCCAATTCAAGGCAACCCCATGAGTGTCAGAGTACATCTGTGCTACGCAGGGTTTTTAGTGGCTGATTTTTTTGGAGTAGATTGCCAGATCTTTCTCCCAAGGCACCCCCTAGGAGGACTCTAACCTGCAAACTTTCGGTTAGCAGCTGAGCACATTCAATGTTTTCACACACACACCGCCCCCCAAGGACTCCAGCAGTTGGAATAGAGCACAGGACTCTATTTTAAGATTGTTGTTGTTGTTGTTAAGTGCCGTGAAGTCAGTTCCGACTCATAGCGACCCTGCACAGGGTTTCCAGGGCTGTTCATCTTTACGGGAGCAGAAAGCCTCATCTTTCTCCCGCGGAGCAGCTGGTAGTTTCAAACTGCTGACCTTGAGGTTCACAGCCTGATTCGTAACTACTACGCTATCAGAGCTCTCTGTCTCAGAGCCCCTGAGTATTCCATAATGAACTTGTGCCCTTCTCAAGCTGCTCAAGGAGCCCTGGTGGCACAGTGGGTTAAATATTGGTGATTAAACAAAACATGCAATCAAGATGTATTGATCATGACTGGTGACTGCAATGCAAGGGTTGAGAACAAACAGGAAGGATCAGTAGTTGGAAAATACGGCCTTGGTGATAGAAATGATGCTGGAGAACACATGATAGAATTC
>NW_006408828.1:1001514-1028993 GCF_000296735.1 Chrysochloris asiatica
TAGAAGAATTGATGCTTTTGAGTTATGATGTTGGAGGAGAATATTGAAAGTACCATGGGCTGCCAAAAGAACCAACAGATCTGTGTTGGAAGAAGTGTTGCCAGAGTACTCCTTGGAGGCCAGGATGGCCAAACTTGGTCTCTCCTATTGGGACATATTGTCAGGAGAGACCAGTCGGTGGAGAATGATACCATGTTTGGTAAGGTGGAGAGTAGAAAAAAAGAGGAAGACCCCCAGCGAGATGAATTGGCAAAATGGCAGCATCAATGGGCTCAAGCTTGACAAAAACAGTGAGGTTGGCCAGGATCGGGCAGTGTTTTGTTACACTGTGCATAAGGTTGCTATGGGTCAGTATCGACTTGATGGCACCTAACAACAACAACCAAAAAAGCAGCGCTCCGAACTCACCATCCGCTCTGGAGGAGAAAGCTGTGTCCGTCTTTACATTTACTGCCTCGTATATTCCATGGAGCAAGATCGGCGGTTCCAGCGCACCAGCTGCTCCTCGGAAACACTATACAGGGTCGCTATGGGTCGGAACTGACTCGACAGCACTTCACAACAACAACAAACCCCATGGAGCAGTTCTACTCTAACAGAGCTGCCAGGACTCATATTTTTGTTTGTTTTTTAAGATTTGCCTGGCCTTCTAAGAGGGAAGAAGACACCTAGCCCAAAAGAACCAAAGCTGTCCCTCCCCAGAGACTGAGTCCTGGGCCTGGGCCTGTCCTGCCTCCCTGAATCTCCCCCACCCCAGCCCCCAGGGCTGTAAGGCCCCTCTTCTGACCCTTTTCTTTCTTATCCCCACAGAACTGGAGCAGGAACAAACCCCCCGAGACAGTCCCACTGCACTCACCATGGAAATGACGTCTGATTTCACTCCCAAGGAGAACATGCTAGAACAAGGAATCCTTGCCCTTCACATAGTCCACAGAACTGCCATCCCAGTGCCCAGGGAAGATACCCAAACAGCACAGTTGGGCCTTCCAAGGGTGGGAGATGTGGAAAGGCAGAGCCCGGAAACAAACAGCCCCTGCACCCAAGTAGATACACATGGGTGTCCAGGAGTACCTCCCTTCCCCACGTCCTGGCTGTCCCTGCCCCACCCCCAACCCCCATCTGCTGTGACCCCAACACCAAGTCAACGCCACCAGCTCTCAGAGGTGGGAGAAGGAAGCTCACCGCTGGTGGGGAGAGGGGTGCTCTAATGTATTTTTAGATTTTTCTTGTAAATAATGTGTTTTCTACTCTCTGAGACATACAGCATCCCTGCCTCTTTAGTCCAGGGGGTGCCCACCACAAGGGGAAACTTCGGGCCAACTCTGAGTCCCTAGTGGTCAGAGAGCTGCAGGTCTGTGCATGAACGCACCGTCAGGGCAGTACCCAGGTGTCACGTGGCGGCAGTGACACCCCCGACCCCCACCTAAAGAGAGCAGGGCCCTGTGTGCAGTTAAATCAGTTAAAAAGTTTACTCCAAACATAGTTAGCCTTCTAACCCTAATCAGAGAACGAGGCTGAAATATTCCCTTGCACTGAAATACTCCCTTCCACTGCCTGAAGATCCTAGAAAACCAAACAAAACACATTGAATTAATTCCGACCCATGGCGACCCCATGTGGTACATAACAGAACTGCTCCACAGGGTTCTCTTGACTGTTACCTTTAAGAAAACAGAGGGCCAGGCCTCTTCTTCCTCACAGCCCCTGGCTGGGTTTGAACTACCAACCTTTAGGCTGGTTATTGTTAAGTGCGGTCGAATTGGTTCTGACTCACAGCAACCCTGGAGGCTATAAATGTTTGCAGAAGCAGAAAGCCTCATCTTTCTCCCTCGGAGCATCTGGTGGACTTGAACCACCAATCTCGTGGGTCACAGTTCAGTGCTTGTCCCACAGAGCCACTGCATTCCAGGTTAATAGTTGAGGACAAGCCGTTTTGTACCAAATCCTGTGGTTCCTAAACTTCCTTGATGACAAACAAGAGGCTAACTAGGCGCTCAGGGGCCAGATGGGGAGAAAGAAGCCTGGTCTTGGGTACCAGACAGTTCACCAAGAAGCAGGGGAGCGTGTCTTCAGGGGGGCACACTCTCAGGGCCTCCATTCTCCATATAGCCACAGAAGCCAACTCTGGATACAGAAAAGGGAGCTTCCAGAAGGCTATGGGCCAAGGAGGGAGGGGCTGGGTCCCAGGACACACAGAGTGGGGAAGGGAAGGGAAGAGTCTGGTCAGCATGCTCCCTAGTAAACACCCAGGGAACGAGCCCAGGTCAGGGCTCTGGGAGTCTGAAGGCAGGGACACGATTCACCTTCCTGTCCTAGCAGGACAGGAAGCTGAGGCTACTCTTAGGAAGGACAGTGGATAGGTGTCCAACGTCTCCTGCCAGCACCTTCTTGTTTAGAGCATTTTAATTCATAGTGTGTTCACCACGCAGCAGCTTAAAAGCAATCATGGCCGCCTTTAAAGATAAACTGAGAAAAAAAAAGGGCCTTAAGACTCTTTAGAAAAAACTGGGACTTGATGTTGCTGTGGGTAAAGCGTTGGTCTGCTAATCTCTAGGTCAGTGGTTCAAACCCACCAGCCGCTCCATGGGAGAATGAATAGAGGGAGTCTGCTTCTGTAAAGATTAACAGAAACCCTGAGAAATCATTTAGTCTGGTCCTACCAAGACAACCGCGGTTCCAGCCATCACATTGATTGTTATTGTTAAGTGCCGTCCAGTCAATTTCAACTCATAGCAACCCTGTATAGGGTTTCCAAGGGTCACCTGGTGGGTTTGAACCACCGACCTTTCAGTTCAAATCAACCTTGAGGTCCAGCGCTTATCTTATGGTACCATACCAGGACTCCAGCCATCACATTAGGGATGAGTTAATTAATTCAATGTTTGATCAAATATAGCAGGCTAATTATTAAATTGATAACTTTGTATGGCCTGCGAATGATATTATAAAAATCCAAATGGCCCTTGGCAAAAAAAAAGGTTCCCCACCTGTCCCATGGAGCAATTCTTCCCTGTCCTCCTCTAAGGCCCTTGTGAGTTGGAACTGACTTGCTGGTGTGGTCCAGTAAGCTTGGGTGACTCGTTCCAGAGGAATGTGTTTGGCTGAGCTGCTGAGTGGAAGCACTTCCTTTTTGCTGTTGTGAGTTGCCATCAAGCAGATTCCAGCTCACAGAGACCCCATGTGCACCGAGGGGAAGTGCCCATAGTTTTCAAGTCTGTGAACTTTAGGAAGTTCACCAGGCCTGTCTTCTAAAGTGCCTGAGTGGGTTCAAACCACCCACCTTTTTAGCTAGTAGTCAACTGCTTAAATGTTTGCACCACCGGCTTTGGCTGGTAGACCCAACCTGGCCACCTCCCTACGCTATGACCTGCACAATCTTTGGGATGTGATTCCTGACCCCTCAGCTCCTTGGTATACCTCATACCTGTCTGTACGGGAGTTCTGAATGGCCCACTGCCATGTCCTGGGCTTGTCTACTGGGCATCAAGCCAACGTCCTCTTCCCTGGATCCACTGTTGCCCAAGTTTGCTGCAAAAAGGCACCCATGAGCCCACTACCACCTGATCCCATCATGTCCTCAGGGAGTCAGGCAGACTTTATGATTAAGTCAATGAAGACAGAGCAGATGCAGAACACGTGCCCCTTCAAGCCCAAAGAAAAACTCCCTGACTCCCACCACCCGAGTCGTCATCACCACCCCCTGGTCCACAGAGACCTACCAAAGTGGCCCACTCTGAGAAAACATGACTGTATTAGGAGTGTGCTCAGTGGGGCTCTGGGGGGAGAATACTTCAAAACACCTTCTCTGCCACCGTCAAAAGATGCTCTCAGAATCTAGACTCTAAGAGACATTATTTAAACAATCCGAGGGCATTTGAGTTGACCGGGCTGTGTGGTGGTTGGCCCAGGCGTAGTGACACGTGGCCAGTTTGAGTGAGTTGCAAACACTAAGCAATGGGGCAAGTTCAGGTTAGAGTCCAGCTTCCCGGCTCCCTGGGGGGAAAGCTCTGCCTTGGGAACAACTCCTGCCTGGGGCCCCCCCGGGATGGAGCTAGGCAGCCCCTTTGTCTCCACACCCCAGGAGAAATTTCAGGGTGCCCCTGACCCTAGCACTTCTTTCTGTTATGTAGGTCAGAGAAAGCAGCTCAGGCACCATCCAGGAACAAGTTCAGGGATCTGGGGACGCTGGTAGAAGCTGGATGGATGCTCTCCAACAGCTGAAGGCCATTTTGAATGGTCTTGCCCCAACAACAGGGAAGTGTCCTTGTCCTGGTTACAATAAAGACCCCTGAGGCTCTGGCACTCAGGGTCTGTCCACCCCCACCCCCGCAGTCCCTGTGCAGAAAGAGGCCCCACACACTCAATCTGAGGGTGCAGGGGGCACGAAGGGGCATGGGCAGTGCCCATGTGAGTTGTGTGACCCTGTGGAGGGCGGGGGCAAGAGCAAAGCCAGCAGGCGGGAGCAATGCTGAGTGATCTGTGGAGAGAGCTCCTAATAGCATCCTGTGTTAGGATGAGTGCTTCCTCTCTGAAGCCCCCTACACCCCGGCATCCTCCTAATGATCTGACCGTGTTGTCTGGGTGAAATTTCAGCTTCTTCCTAAGAAATCCAGCTCCTTCTAGGGCCCCCTAGCACCCTGTTTCCTCAGCCCTGGACGCTGACAGAGACCACAGCCCAGGCAGGAGGAAGTATAGCAGAAACTCTCCCAAGCACCCTGGGGGCTGGATCCCACAGAGACATCAAGGACAAGGTCCGACCTTGGTCACCTCCAGGTTACGCAGCCAGGCCGCTGGCCCACCACCTGCATTTTTGTTCTCTTGATTCTAAGTGGGGATAAAGGGCTGAGGGGCGGTTTCAGAAGGTGCTGGTTAAAGTCTGTGGGATATTTCAGTCTCATCTGAAAGGCAGGAGCACAAGTACCTGAGGCTCCCTCAGATCCTGCTCTCCCACTTCCTGTGGAAAACAACAGATGCTCCATGGTGGGAGGCGGGGGTGCTCATGAGAGCCGGCTCGGCAGGAGAGACCAGGAGAGGGCAGCAGGCTGGGTTGTGGCAGACTGGTAGGTTTCATGGCTAGTCTAGTGGCCGACTGCCCCAAGAACACCAGTGGGCCCAGTTTAGAAACAGGGTCAGAAGACTTGGTCATGGCCTTCATGTTTGGTCACACAGGCTGAGGAAGCCACCATTCTCGTCAGCCCAGTAGGTGGCAGGAACGAGTCACTGACCAAGTGAGGCTGAGGACTGGACGCCCCCTGGTGGAGCCCTGTGGTCTTGCATGAATGACACCAGCCTAGGACCAGGCAAATCCACAGGTTTCATTGTGAAGCCAGCTAACGAGGAACACCCACAGCAGACTCACTGCCTTTGAGCTGATACCGACTCTTAAAGACCCCACAGGACAGAGTAGAAACTCTTGCGGGTTTCTGAGATTTCACTTTTACGGGAATCAACAGCCTCGTTTTTCTCCTGTGGAGCAGCTGGTGTGTCACAACCGTTGACCCTACGATGACTACCCCACTACGCCCCCACTGCTCCTTAAAAGGAAAACCAAAGTGGAGGAAAGAAGGGAAATGTACAATCCAGGTCGATCCTGTGGCAAAAGGGGGTGGGGGGCGGGAATCCATGCCCCCCAACAAACAGCCACATCGTCACTTCTCAAACCCACTGGAGCCACGACACTACCCGTAACTCATCCAAGTTTATTATAACAATTAATCAGACGACGTCCGGGCAATCGTACATTCAGTTCAGAGGCACTTGGCCAGTGCAGTCCATTAGTGATTTCTTTATAAATAACTTATGAGAAGCAAGCACAACCGGCAAGGAACCAATACATGGCATATCCCCACGGATGGCACGCAGGCCGGGTTTGGAGGGGTAGGCACCAGAAGGTCAAGTTTGGCCCTAGCACACACTTCCAGGCCCCACCAGATACTGGACAACCAGGAGTGGATGCTTCAAGGCACAACTTCCTGACTGGCGCCGACTCCAGGGTCTGTCCTGGAGCCCGGGTCCCATCTGGACTAGAGTTCCTGCTTCCTGCATTGCCCCCTTGATCTCTCGTGGTCACTGTTAATCCACAACATGCTGCGTGGACCACGTTCTGAAGACAGGACAGACGCAACGAAGCAGACTCAAACACTGACAATGGTGTTCTAGAAAGCACCATCTGGTTGTTAACGTTGGGGCTGCTCTTCATGCCTGTCTTTGGAAGGAAGACTGGGACGAGGGAGGGGAACGACACCAGGGGGATCCAGGGAAGGGGCTGTGGCAGATGAGATTCAAGGCACTAAAGGGGTGGACACAGGACAAAAGTTCGACGTCAGCTATTAGAATTATGGCTTGTCTGTGACTTACAGATAAGGTTCTTCCTCATTCTGGCCTCTCCCGACCCCGGCCTGCCCCCTGGACACAGGCTCCTGGGGAAGAGGGTCCTGAGGTAACTGGTATGGACGCCTGACAGCACAGGCAGGAGCTACGCTCCCGTGCCCACGCAGATGCACACTTGGCATGGAGGCACCACAGTGGCCAGGGAGCTAAAGGCCGGTCACTGACAGAGGGCCCATGGTCAAAGGCCAGGAAGTGTCTTGGGGACACACATTCCAGGCTCCAGGGAACCCCCAGTCCACCGGGGGGCACTGACTCCACTTCCACTGTAACCTTGAATTTCAGCGGTGGAAGGGTCAAAGGTTGTGGTCGAGGTGTCAGTAGGGAGAGGCTAAGGGCCAGGCGGGGGGCTAGTACCTAGGCCAGACTGGTGGAGGGAATCCATAGGGAGGGGCAGGCCCTGAGGGGTAGGGGGGCTGGGGCTGTCCTGGGACACTTGGGAGTGGGGGCTGGGTGGGGTATGGAGGTTTCCCTCCTGCAGAGAGGTAGGGGGGCTGCTGCTGAGGATACCCAGGACTGGGGGCCCGGCCGCCAGCCATGGGGTACCCGGGGCCAGATGGGGAGCCACCAACTGGGGCTACGGGATAGCCTGGCTGGGGCGGGATGCTCCTCTGTGGGGACCAGGAATAGCCCCCCACAGGCCTGGCTCCAGGTGGGGCTGGTGCGAACGTGGGGCCCATGGGCACACTGTAGGAGAAGGAGGGTTGGGAGACCACAGGGAAGGGGGCTGGCTGCAGCACTCCCTGGGCAGTGGGGCCTGTAGGCATGGCTGGAGAGGGACTGTAGGGCAAGGGGTACGGAGGTCCAGCCGATGGTGGGGGCAGCGGCAGCGGCTGCTCTTCAGCCACAGGGGGTGTCGCCTGGGGGGCCGGGCGAGGTGGAGGTGGTGGCCGGGGTGGCGGAACATCTCCGATCGGCTCCTGGGGCGCCCTGGGCTTCCTCACCACCTCCTGGAGCTTCTCCACGCGGACCCGGCGCAGGTGAGACAGTACCCTCATGGAGAAGAAGTTCTCCAGAAATGTCTCCAGGGGCACCTCGCCCTCCAGAAACTGCTCCGCCATGGCCTGGGAGACATAAGGCTGGTGACCACCGGGCCTCTGGGCCTGAGCCTCCCACTTGTCCCTGGGCAGGGGTCAGCTGCAGAACCTCCCCACCCCACTCTTCTTTCTGATCTGTGGGGTTAGGGGCCCAGCTGACCCTAAGTAAGGAAGCCTTTGTCCTTGACTCGGGAGGAACAATCCTAGGAGGAGCTGAGGGGCCTAGGTCTGGGAGGCCTTGTGCTGGCTCAGCCTACCATGCCGATAAAGGCCACGCGCACCAAGGCGCAGAGAGCTGACTGGCTGGTGGGAGCCTCTGCTCGGGGAGGGTAGAAAGAGGGAAGCTCCACACTGGGAACCCTCCCAGATTCTCCCTATGCGTCCCTTCCTGCCCACCCTTTTGGGCTATAGTAAATTTGTAGTATATGCTTTGTGCATCATTCCATTAAACTATCAAAGCCCAAAGGGCAGTGGGAACCAGCATGTCAGAATATTAGGAAGTTGTGCAGACTCTCCAAACTTATGAATGGTACGTGCTGATTTGGCAGTCTGAAGGACTTGGGATCTCGGAGCCAGCTCCGTGAGGCTAGGGTCAGACAGAGAGTGCTGGAGAATGGGAATGAGTGGACCAGCTCAGTCTCCATGCTGACCCTTAACTGGTTGAAGGCTAGCCTCCCAGACATCAGCCCTTGACCTGGGAGGGCCTGTGAGCAGCTCTGAGCCAGGGCTGGAGAAGCAGAGAAACCAGGCTGCCCAGAGACGGAAGAGAGGCCCGGGAATCAGCGGGTTGGAGGCCCTTCCAGAGTCCAGCGTTCCTGCTTCAGCTGGTGAGACTGGATTTGTTATGTGAACCCCAAAGAGCCCCCACTGAGATGGAAGGCATCCTTCATCTCTGTCATCTTGGGCGTGTAGCCTCAGCCCACGAGCTGCAGGCCCTTGGTGCTCTGGGAGATGACGCTCCAGTTAAGGTTGTGGCAGTGAGTTGGTTCCGACTCACAGCGACCCTGTAAAGGGTTTCTGAGGCTGTAAATCTTTACAGTAGAGAAAGTCTCATCTTTCTCCCACAGAGCAGCTAATGGACTCGAACTGCTAACCTTGCAGTTAGCAGCCCAACACACAGCCCCCTAGACTACCAGAGCTCCTTGGGACAAGGAAGAGGGGGCATCGTCTCTCCATCTCACCTCAGACTCCTCTTCAATCTTCAGGCCTTCGACCTGTAGAAGGTCTAACAGGGTTCCTGGCTGCAGCGCTGAAGAAAAGGTCTCTGGACAGGCGGGCAGAGAGGGTGACATTTCAGAGGGGCAGCCGGCTTCCCTTTCCCTGTGGGATCCCTCAGGCCAACCAGGGTAGCTCAGAAGCCTCGGGCTTCAGAACCCAGCCTAGTCCATCCCAGTCCTTCTCTGCACCACAAGGAGGTTTACCTGGCAAGCTCCCTCCCCGTACCCCACTGCACAGATGCCAGGTGCCGGCTCTGCAGGGCACGGAAGCCGGGCTGGCTACGTTGAGTGCAGGCTCCAGACTCACATCCCAACTGTGCAGCCTTAGGCAGGTCCTTGGACCTCTCCCAGCTCCTTTCTCTCAGCTACCAAATGACAATCCCAACGGCACCTATCCGTACTCGGCTGTTGTGAGGACATATATGCAGAGCACTTCGCAGGGGCTCCGAGTGTGGCAGCTCGAGACTAGCCATCCCACATGCAGCTCTCCCCACCCCAGCCTTGCCCAGAGCACCTCAGGGTGCACCCTCGGGGCCGTCCCTACCCAGCTTTGCCTTCTGTTCCCGGCACCGCTCCACCAGCTTCTGGAGCTCCTGGTACTTGTCCAAGAGGTTTGAGCGGCTCAACTCCAGGGGCGTCTGGAACTCCAGGTTCTGCTCAGCCAGGCTCCGGTTCGTGGCCAACGCCATCTCCCGTTCCAGCTGCAGATCCTGGACCTAAGAAACGGGCCACCAACTCTAAGAGCAATCTCCAACATCACCGCCACCCCGGTGGACAGGACCAGGCACTTCTGGGAAGAATGTCCTTCGTTTGGGAGACCCAGTCAACACTCACTCGGCCTCCATTACAGTCGTATTGACCTCTCTGCCCTGGACACCTCATCCAGCCCTCCCATAGCCGAGGGGTGGGCACCACGTCCATATGGGAAACTGGCCGTCTGACGGATCCGTGATGAACAAGAAAGCCAGAGCTCTGGAATGTGGAAGGACCAAAGTCCCAGCCACTTGTCCCCAAGCTTCAGTCCCTACTGGGGTGGGCTGAGGGACCAGACATGCCAAGAGTCCCCAAGTCACGACTCTGAGGAACCCTGACAGCAGCCGACTCAGGAGAGGCCATGGGAGTGTCCTGCAGAGGGGCTGGCAGAGTGGTCACCGAGACTGGGCTAGTCCCATGTCCACAGGTCAGCACAGAGTGGTCACCGAGACTGGGCTAGTCCCATGCCCACAGGGTTACCAGAAGACTCCCTGTACCCCGGACCTGGCCCTGGACATGTCCTGCTGAAAACACTTGCCCCTACACAGGCTGGTGAGGACCCAGAGCCTGGCCCAAAGGGCTGCAGGGTCAGCGGGGACAGTGACAGAGCCACAGTGGTACCAACAGCGAGGACACAGCCTGTGGCAGAACTCAGGGTTTGGACACAGAAGCCTCTCGGCCATGGCCAGAGCGTGCAGGGCCAGCCTGGTTCAGGACACTGGAAGAGCCCCCACAGCTGCAATGTGGGCCTCGAGCTCCACACTCAGGGGCAAGTCTGGGGCCTGCTCCCGTGCTTCAGGCTGGCAAGATCGGCAACCTCAACAGTGGAGGCCAGGGGCGCAGAGCCCGCTCCCTATAGCCAAGCTTCTGTCAGCTCCAACACCCGTCTGTGGCCACTCTGTGAGCACAGTCTAGGGACGTGGGCTCTGCTGGTTTTCAGCCAAGGAAACCTTGCCAAACTGTGTAGCTGACACAGGGCCTCTGCCCAGCTGCCCTCTAGGAACCACGGACCTTCTGGCCCTCAAATACACCCACTTCCTTTTCCCAGGCCATTATCCAGGAACCCCACACTGCGCTGTCCTCCCCATTTCTGACTGTCTCCCTGCAGACCCCTAAATCTTTCTGAGGTTCACCTCCACTGGAGTGTCAGATGGAGCCCTCTGCCCCTTGTTTATGAGAGGCTGCTAGGACCAGGACCAGCACCCCTGCTTTGGTCCTCATTCACACTCTCCTTCTACAGAGAAACAGCCCGCTAACCCCGGTCTCTAAGCCGAGTGCCCCTCTCCCAAGCAAACCAGCGCCACCTCTTCCTTCAACACCCACGGAGACCCTAGTCAACGGCCTGAGAGAGCCTGACATGCTCCCCTACTCCTCCACCCCCTCAGAGAAGCCGATCGGTGGGACAGGCATGGCTGCACACCGGGGCGGACTGTCGGCAGTCTGCTCAGTCGGAAAGCCGGCTCACTGTGAGCACCTAACAGGTGGCTTCTAAGGAGCTCATGCACGCGAGGAGCAGGGTCCCCAGAATGCCGCTGAGCTCTCAGCACATTCAAGAGACCCTCGGGGTTAAGATGTAACTAACGAAGGAAAGGTAAAAGGAGGGAGACCGAGGCTGTGCCCACTCAGAGCAAGGCCCGCTGGAGCCACCTGGGTCAGCCCTAGGGTTCAGCCACGACCAGCGTGGCTCCGAGGCCTCAGGAGACAGCACAGCCGAGTCTGTGGTAAAGCCTTGGGAGGTGGGGCGTTTCCCAGGGAGCCCCTCACAGTGTTCTCCTCCTGCCAGCACTCGGTCACCTCCAGCCAGGCAGAGATGCCCGCTGGATGGCAGTGAACGAAGGGCGGGCAGAGCGCAAGCACAACGCGCCCTCCTCGCAGAGTGGTACACAGAGGGGTCCTGTGTTCCCACCAGGGCTCTGTGAGGAGGGCGTGAAGACAGGGATAAAAAACAGCCCCGAGTCAGGCTGGAGTCACTGTGGAGGGGGGCTTGGGGGCGGTCCTTGGGCACCGGGGTCCTAGAGGCTCCAGCAGCCCGAGTCACAGGGACCCTGAGCTCCGCGCACAGGCCTGAGGAACAGCCAGCCCAGGAACCTGAGAGCTGGGTCCACAGCACACTGAGGGTACAGGAAAGGAAGTAAATTTGTCCCCAACAATCCACGGGCTGGCCTTGCTCGAGTCCCTCTACCTTGGGGGACTCCAAGGCCAGTCGCTCGATGGCTTCCGGGTCATTCTGCATCTGCTCCAATTCCTCCAGGGTCTTGTCTCTCAATGTCTCCATCTCCCTGTGAACATACAATGGCAGCACGTGAGGACACATGTTATTGAGTGCCATCCAGTCAGCTCTGACTCCTAGCAGTTTCTGAGGAGTGGGTGGTGGATTTGAACCGTCAACCTTGCAGTTAGCAGCTCAGTGTGTATCCTACAGCTTATCCACACCAGGATGCATGTGGTTTATGAAATTCGATGACGCTGCTCCAAGGGGCGGCACCGGGAAGGGCAGGGTGCAGGGGGACTGAGATGCCTCAACAGTCCACACCATGAACTACTGGACACGAGATAGGTGAATGCTGTCAGCACCCTGAGGAGCTAAGCTGGAGCGGCGGTAAAGGTTCCCAGGAGCAGACAGGAACAGGCAGAGAATGGACAGAGCCAGGCAGCAGGGACAGACACTCCACTGGCCCGAGGTCTCCTGCGATCACAAAGACCACCAGGCCTCTGTCAGACTAGAGAGATAGCACCCTTCACACCCTGCTGGGCTCACAAGCTCTGGGGTGCTACCCGCTCATCCTCATGGAAGTAGGGCCCTGTCATTCAGCCCCGAGGGGCAGAGAGCTCACAACCAGGCCCTGGGAGGGACACACTCCCAAGGAACTGCACTGAGGAAGATTCAGCATGCCCAGCACCGGCCCCATTCCCACCTAGCTTCTCTCTTCTCCTCTCCAGCTCTTCTAGATCTGCATCAGGGTTCTGTGATTGCAAAGGTCATGCCCCCTTCCAAGGGTCCCATGCTACCGAATCTAGACTTCCACAGCCCTCCCGACTGCACCCGGAGGAGGGCATGCAGACCCCAGAGTCTCCAGGAAGGAGAGACTGATGACCCCTGGGCCCACAATCCTGCTAGTCAGTGTGGACCTGGTCAATGTATGACTGGTATCCCCCTTCATGCCCAGAGGGTCTGGTTTACACAGCAAACCCCATCCCCTACACACACACACACACACACACACACACACACACACACACACACACACAGAGAGGCCCCACCCCCTCCTGGGAGAGGGGCTCTCAATCTTCGGCATGCACCTGAAATGCAGGGGCCCCGGGCCCACCCACAGAACACTGTGGTGCCAAGCCAGGGTGGACCCAGGAACGCAGTCCCTCCCGAGGATGCTGCTGGTCCCACGCCAGATACTGAGGCAGTGCCTGCTGCCCACGTAGACCCAGAGCTCGTTCAGTGTGAGTTTTACAAACGCTGCATCTTTCCATCTGCCCTGCCCCATTAGCAGAGGGGCCTGGGAGGGTCAGCTACACCACTGCTAGTAAACGGCAGAGTCCAAATCCAGACCTGCCTCTTCCCACGCCTCACTCACCCTGCTTTTCCACATCCTAGGTCTAAACTCCAGGGTGGGGCAAGAACCTGTCTCTCTTTCTTTAAGTCCTAGTTAAAAAGTCCAGGGCACCTTTATGATAAGCACTGGACCGCAAGGTCAGTTTGAACCACAAGGTCAACAGTTCAAACTCACCAGCCACTCCTTAGAAACGCTGTGCAGGGTCACTGTGAGTCAGAACCAATTCAACTAAGAGAACCCCTGGTGTGGCGCTGTAGGATCAGCCCTGGACTGCGAACCACAAGGTTGGCAGTTCAAACCCACCAGCTGCTCCTTGGAAACCCTATACAGGGTTATTATGTGTCAGAACCAAGTCGACAGCCCTTCACAACAGCATCACGCTAAGGGGAAGTACAGTGGCTCCATACACTAGTCACTGGACTGTGAGCCACAAGCTCCGCAGTTCTAGCCTGGCAACCACTTTGTGGGAAAAAGAGGAGGCTTTCTGCTCCCGTGAAGATTTAAAGTCTAGGAAACCCTGTTCAGTGTTGGCTATGAGTTGGAACCAATTTGATGGCACTTAACAACAACAATCACACCAAGGTTCCCTAATAGCACAGTTTCCTCTTAACTACTCACCTAAAGGTTGGCGGTTCAAACTCATCCAGTGGTACTGCAGAACAAAAGCCTGGCAACCTGATTTCATAAAGATTACAGCCAAGAAAACCCTAGGGAGCAGGCCTGCTCTGTCGCACTGGGACACTATCAACTCGACACCAACGGGTTGTTTCGTTTGCTCTCTCACTGCAGTGTCTGCTGCAAGGAGAAGCGCGGCAACACCTGCAGGTTCTGCAACATGACCTGGGCTCTGGGCAGGCCTGCCCTGTCACTCACCAAAGTTCCTGAGCCTCAGGTTCCTCACCTGTAAAACGGGTATGACAACAGCACCTCCCTGGCAGGGTGGGTGGAGGATTCAACAAGATAATGTGGGCAAATCCCAACAGCCCTGGACCCCATGCATGTCAGAGCAGGGCACCTCTGGCTCAGCTTGACACCTAAGCAGCCAGCGAGAGGCCTGGCTGGAAGAGGTGCACAGTGAATGTGGCCCTGACTGGGCCCAGCTGGGGAGGAGCACGTAGATGGCACAGTGGGCAGCTACACCTCAGACTCAGGCCTTGTGCTCACACACTCGGGGGTGGTCTCTGTGTATCGGGGCTGCTCCGAGCAGCCGAAATTCCATACCACTGACGCCTGAGATGACACATGAGGCCGGGCACAGTCCCCAGGACCTCTGTTCACTCCTAAACGTGATGTGCCAATCTCCACAGCCTGTGGCACAAGTGCCCACGACAGCCACCTGGTGTCAGAGCAATCGCAGTTCAGCCCGCAGTTGGCCAGGCCTGCCACCTGGTCACCACCATCCCCTTCAGTGTCCTAGGCTGTTCACCACCCCTTCCCCTCCCCTGGCTCCACAGTGATCAGGAGAGCAAAGACAGACAACGAGAACCAACCCAGTCCTCAGACACTCAGCAAGGTGTGAGCAGAGCTCTCCGGCCCTGCTCCGGTGCTCCAAGTCATCCGAGTGTCATCTACAGTCACATCCTTGGGTCCACAGTCGCAGAACTCTCAGGAACCTCACAGCCTCCTCTGGAGAACCAAGAAAAAGGCCAGCTAGTGTGGAGCTGGTTTTCCAGGCCAGTCCCCTGACCTCCAGCCCCCAGGCCTTGACTACACGGCAATGTCCAGGTGCCAGCCACACACAGATCAAACTCCCAGGGGTCAGCTGCACACCGACTACCCATCTGTCAGCGGAGGCTGTCATGTTCTATCATACCCAACAGGTTTCAGGAGAACTCCCAAACTAAGACAAGCCTGGTGGCCTACATTCAAAAAACGAGCCAGTGAAAACTATCCCAGTATGCTTGGGGTCAGAGTCTTGGTGTGGCCCTGTAGGCTAATAGGCAGGACTGCAAGGTCTGTTTGAGCTGCAAGGTTAGTGGTTCAAGTTCACCAGCTGCTCCTTGGAAACTCTATACAGGGTCACTGAGTTGGAAACGACTTGCCAACTCTCAACAACAACATGCATGTGGTCACTGTGAATCAGGATAAGGCTCAGGCCCAGGTACAGGTTAATCCTGAACTGGACAAACAGCTTCAGGCGGTTACACCCCGCCTCCCCCCAATCACAGAGGAGCCTGCAGGCCATGGTCCACCCACACAGGTGGGGCTAGTAGCCCCTGCTCAGAAAAAAACGAGAACTCTCACAGAAATATTCAGGCACTGAGCTCTCTTGAATCAAGGGAAGAACTATTAACAGACAATCCTGCTGCCGTGAGGTTCCAGGGAGCTGGGTGGGCAGCCAGCGCCTCACCAACAGGCCCAGGGCTCCCCAGCAAGCTCCATCCACACCCTGGGATGCAAAGCTCTGGAAACAAAAGCAAGGAGCTGGCAGGGAACATGGGACCTGCTCATGGGAGGTAGCTGTAGGAGCTGGAACGTAGCCCAGCGTGTTACTCACTAGACCCTTGTTGAGTCCCAAAGACCAAGAGGAGAAGGAGGGAGTTCTAACTTCCCTGATGACCGACCCCGCCGCCCCACTGGTTCAGAAGGAAAGAATCTGGGGCCCTAACTTCACAGGCAGCCACACTCCTGCTTTACTGTGTCCCAGCCCCTGCATTCTAAAGCGTCAGCAGCTTCAGGTACAGGACACCTTCACCTCAGAGTCGGGGCAAGCCTGGCCAGCAAAGACTCCAGGACAGTCTGACTCGTGCAAATGGGTGTCCAGGGGTATCCGAGTTCCCAGTGGCAATGAACTCAGCCACAGTGGGATGTGGCCTATCGACTTTGGATTCCTAATTCCATCTCTCCTGATTCTACCCAGTTCACAGGTGACAGAATGAAGGCAAGTTTGCCTGTGGTGACAAAAGAGAAGCATCAGACCCAGAAGGCCTGACTGCAGCTTGACAATCCTTCCACAAAGCACCGTCCAGCCAGCTGCCCCCGCTTTAGTGGTCTCTCCACGGTTTTCCCAGGGCACGGCTGGCACCCAGTAGGGCCACACATCCCTGTCTCTTCCAGAATAAGGCGAGCCCAGGACTCCACTCTCAACTCTGCCAAACGGCTACAGGCCAAACAGTCTGTTGTTATTGTTAAGTGCCGCAGTGCTGGCTCCGACTCCGTCAGACTCAGCCACCCTGCACAGGGTTTCCAAGGAGCGCCTAGTGGGTTTGCTGTGGTGACCCTGCAGCCAGCAGTTCAGTGTTTATTCCACAGCACCACCCCAGGGCCTCAACTGTCCTTACCTGGGAAGTGGGTAAACAACCCCTTATGATTACATGGTTCCTTCCTTCCAAGATCAAAGCCCTTTGCAAACTCTCTTATTAACTACTGTAACCATCTTAGTGAATGAAGTAGACCTAATTAATCCCACTTCAGGGACGAACAGAAGCCCAGTAAGAAACAGAAAGGGGATGGCCCCAAGTCCTATAGGAAGAGAGGCCCAAGTCCTGGCCCTTGTCCAGGGGTTTCAGTTCCTGACCACCTTTACCTTGGAGCTCAGCCCATCACGTGGTGACAAGAGGCCAGTGACTAGGCTGTGCAGACGCAGAGCTGAGGAGCCCAGGCACGCAGCCTGGTGTTTCCGGCTCCTCCATTCATGCCTGTGGGTGCCATCTACTGCTATTCTGCACAGCATCGCCCACCTCTGAGGACCGCTGGGGCCTTCCTTCAGAAGCCAGAGGCCCTCCCTTCTCCTAACAGCTACCCAGTGAGGCTGAGACAGGAAGCACTTCTCAGGGTCCTTAATTTGCCCAAGCCGACGGAGCGGCCACTGGGGAAGGTGGCCCTGGGCCTGGGCGTCCACGTTCTGACTCCCTGTCATCCAAGTCACCCAGAGGCCACAGAGCAGAGCAAACACATCTGGGGACCCAGAGTCCATGGGAGGGAGGAGTCTGAAGGTAAGAAGAGATTAAGCAAGAAGCCGGTCACACTCCTGCTTACCTGCCCAGCCCTGGCTCTGGCACACAGAAAATACTAAGGCAAGTGTACGGCGGGAGGGCGGGAGAAATGAGTCACCCAAGATGTGGGGTCACTGTGAGAGCCCTGCCTTCCTCCAGTGTGTCATGGCGTCCTTCATTTCGTCATTCCGTCACGGAATAAACATTTATGGAGCCAAGAACTGTGTTGAGTCCCCACACGGAGGGAGAAGGGGTGTCCTGGGAGGTAGGGGTGGGAGAGATGATATGTTGCTTGTCGCCATGGAGTCGGCTCTAACTCAGGACCACCTTGTACCTAACAATGTGGCCCGGTCTTGCGTCAGCCTTCCATCCTGAGGGCTCCTGTTCCAGCTCTGTCTGTATCAAGCACTGTTGTGACTCGTAAGTTCTGGAAGTAAGGAGCCCTGGGCTGTAACCACAAGGTCAATAGATCAAACCCACCAGCCACCCCGTAGAAGAAAGATGAGGTGTTTGCTCCAGTAAAGACTGATGGGCTCAGAAAGCCCAGGGAACAGCCCCATCCGCCCGTAGGGTCGTCGCTGTGAGTGGGAATCAACTCGACTGCATGGGGTTTTCTTCTGAGGCTGTCTGAGGCTGGAGGCTCCACTCAAACCTTCCTACCATGCATGACGGTGAGACTGTCTCGTGTACCGGTGGCATAGCTGCCAGCATCACAGTAACACACAAGGCACCACAGTGTAACCAACTGACAGACGGGGATGGAAATCAGCATTTACAGAGTTCTCACTATGTCCCAGGCACTGCCTGAAAACAGAACAAACATCCTGGCTCTCAGGAACTGTTGGCATTTAGACGTCAAACAAACAGACAAGCTCACAAGTCACGGTCAATACAAGAGGAGAGGGCCCTCACACAGGAGGGGACAGTGGGGTCAGGAGAGGGGAAATGGGCAGTACTGAGGGAGAGGTGGCTGACCCAGGGGAGGGGAGGAGAGGTGGATAGCAGCCCGCACCTACAAGTTCATCAGGACACCGCTTTCTGAGCAACACCATCAGCTCAGAGATGACCCGCTCGTCTCCACAGAGCCCTCTGACCAGAACAAGGTGGGAGGTACAAGGCATGTGCTGATCTACAGTCCCTGCAGCCAAGGCAGGAAACATCACCTGAATCCCTCAACGCCTGTCAGGAGGTAGAGTCCACCCTCTTCTTCCCTTCCTCCCTCCTTCCACCCTTTTCATCTCCGCCAGCAGCCACACACAGAGACCAGGGAAAGCGAGGCCAGCTGGCTGCCCCAGCTCCAGGTTGCTCGGGCAGGTAGGAGGGTGCCCAGCTCTGCCAGACCAGCTGGTTCTCCTAGTTGTGAAAAACCCACCCTTTGGGGTCTGCAACCCACAGACAAGAGGACAAAGACATTTCACAAGTGTCCTGGAGCCCAGCCTTTGGACAGAGTGAGTGCAGGCATGTCTGGGGGGCTGCACCAACCAGACATCAATGAAGGGGCATCTACAGGTGTGGTCCTGGGCCCCAGCCACAGGTGACAAGGTAAAAGGGAAGGTGAACCTGCCCGATGCTTTCACCTTTTGGTATCAACACCTTTGCATAAACTCACTGCCTGGAATCTGGAATCTTGACTAGACAGAGCGCACAGGCCACGGCTGAAGGCAGAGGAGGAAGTCTTATGCTGAACCTGAGGGTGGGCAGGAAGCTGAGAAACTTGCCGCAGGGCAGCCCCCCAGGTCTGTTCTTTACTGTGTGTGTGTGGGGGGGGGGGAGGGGGGCAGGACATGACATACTATTGCTCAATGAGGTTCAGCTCAAAAACAGTCCCCAAAAACTCAGAATTCCTTTGCAGGGATATTTCTCGGGGGGGGGGGGGGGGAATAAACACAGAAGGCACATTGCTCTTTCTAAGTAGGCAAGGCCTATCCCAGTGATGGCCTGCTTACTCGTCCACAGTGTCCCTCACCACTACAGAGTTGCCAGTCCTCCCCGCCTCCCCCTACTGCACTCCCACCCAGAATATACACAGGGGAAAAGCACAGAACTTGGGGTCAGATGTATGCTTTAGTTCCAAACCAAAAAACAAAGCAACCCTGCCGTCAAGTCAATTCTGCCTCCGAGTGACCCTTCTGGGTTTCTGAAACCATAGATCTTTCTGGAAGCAAACAACCTCACCTTTTCCCTAAGGAACAGCTGGCAGGTTTAAATTATCGACTTTGCAGTTAGCAGCCTGGTACTTAACTCTCTGCACTACCAGGGCTACGTGCTTTGGCTCCCCAGTCCTTTAACTGTGTGGCTTTGAACAAGTCACATAGCCTCAAGTTTCTCCATTTGGAAAATGAGGATGATGACATTCTTCCCACCCTGTGGATCCAAGTTGACTGGATCTACTGCTTAGGGAAGCAGCAGTTAAGAAATCAAACGATGTACTACACCAGGCAAATCTGCTGCCAAAGAGCTCTTTAGAGTCTTCAGGGACAAAGATGTCACTTTGAGGACTAAAGCGAGCCTGACCTACACCACAGTATTGTCAATACCCTCATATGCCTGTGAAAGTTGGACAATGAATAAAGAAGGCCGGAGAATTGATGCATTTGGATGATGGTGTTAGAAAAGAATACAGACTATACCAAGGTCTGCCAGGAGAACAAACAAAGTTGTCTTGGAAGAAGTACAGACAGAATGCGCCTTGGAAGAGCAGGTGATGACACTTTTGTCTCATGTACTTTGGACACGTAATCCGGAGGGAACAGTCCCTGCAGAAGGGCATCGTGCTTGGCACAGTTGGGGGTCAGAGAGAAAGAGGAAGACCCCAATGAGATGGACTAACGCCGTAACATGCAGCAGTGAGCTCAAACACAGGGACAGTTGGGAGGGACAGCACAGGGCAGGACAGTGCTTCGTCCTTGTATACAAAATCAACTCCACGGCTCCTCGCAACAGTACAGGGATTGTTGTATGGCTCAGACAAGCTGACAGCCCTGACAGTACTTAGTAAAGACCTCAGCATTGAAACAAATACAAGGGTATGTCAAAAAGTATTACTACAAAATCACAGAAACTTTTATAAAATGAGAGCGCAAACTACAAGGCTATCGTTTCTCTATATACCCTCCATCTAGGCCAGTATTTCTGAAAGCGATGTGCCCATCTCTCTAACTCTTCCTTGAAAGAATTCTGTGCTGTACGATTTATGCCAAGCCATAGTTTTGGCATCCTCAAGGGATTCAAATAGTGTTCCTTTTCAGTGTTGAGTTTTGAGATCAAAAAGACGTCTAAGGGGGAAGATGAGGGCTATGGGGTGGATGAGGTATCCCAACGGAAGTCTCCTAGGACAGCCCTCACTACTCTCAAATAAGGAGCAGGTGCATGTCACAACAAAGCAAACAGATTCCTGGGTGCAGCTTTCCTGACCTTTTTCTCACCGATGCAGTTTTCCATTTTCTGAAAACTTCTTCCTACTAAGTCTCTAGGATCATCCTTTCAGAAAATCTATCAAGACTAGCCCTTGAGGATCTCCCCAGAAAACAGTCCCCCATAACCTTCTGAGCTGACTTTTCTATCTTGAATTTAACTGGCCCATCATCACATCCTCTGAAAAGCCACTGTTTTGATTAAACCTTTTTTGGTTAGCACCCTAACGAGGAGGCTAAGTCTTGTAGTGTATTACTGCATTCATGCACTGGTGGCAGGGACATGCCTAAACACGAGTTGTCTGGAATCAACCTATGCATGTATGAACTGGAACTCCAGTAGCAGTATCTTTTGACTTGGGTGGTAATCTGATGATTGGGAGAACCTTCTGTAACCCCCAAGGCTCAATATTGAATCAAACAAAACAACAATGAATCATAACACAGAATTAACATTGAGCAACGTGGATTCCAGTTTCAGCCGGTTCCCAGGGCCTGGCTCCAATCACTGCTTCTTACATTACCAGCCAGCACTTGCTGGCCTCAAGTGGTCAAAGTCCGCAGTTCCTTTAAGTTCCCCAAGTCACCTGTAGGAGCCTAAGAAGTGGTTAACAGGCTCCTGTGAAAAGTGCTGTGGAGTACGACCCTATATAGGGAGTCCAAGGAGCAACCTGAGGGTTTGAACCACAGTGCAGTGCTTACCCTATTGTTACCATAACAACCTGCAAAGTTGGATCTGCATGTGTTGAAGGAACTCACCCCATTCCACCCTTCCTGTCAAAAACACCTGCCGCTGTTGCCTTACACACTTTCCTAATGCTGCTGCCTAATGACATATGTGCTGACTGCAGCCATGCACTCACGGAGCAGACTAGTGAGTCCGTCATCTGACCTCCCATCACAACAACAACAAAGAACCAGATGCACTGTAGCTGAGTCCAGCTCACGGCGGCCCTGTGTGCACACCCACTATGGCTTTTAGCGGCGGGTGTTTTTCAGTAGTTTGCCAAACCTTTGTCCTAGTCCAGCTTAGTCCGAAGCGCTGCTGAAACCATAAAGCGTCCAGCATCCCAGCAACACGTAGTCTCCTCCCACAGGTGTGTGTGTCTGGGGTGTGCTGGCCTGGAATGTGAATGGTCCCAACTCTCCTTCTGGATGCAGGAAATTCCACACACCCTCACAGCCAGATCCCCAGGTCCCAGAGGGAAGCAAAGGGCATGGCTGTCTGAACGAAAGTCCTCCAACAGGAGCAGAGGGTGTGAGTCCATCTGTAAGGGGGTGGTACCTGCTCCCAGGATAAGGAAACTGCAGTTTCACCTGAATATCTACACAACCACCTCATGTCCCTCAGGGTTCAGTGACATGCTGAAACAGAGGTAGGACCCCAAGAGGGATGAGTGGAACCATTCACTGTGCCAAATGTGGGGGGACTCAGTCAGGGGTGGCTCAACCCCCTCAGTTGTGGGCACTTCACACAGTGTGGCCCCTGACTCCCTCAGGGCCCCTGACTACAGACTTTGCTTCAATGACCTGGCCCACCCTCTAGAGGGGCTGCTCCACTCCACCCTCACTCACCACCTTCCTCTCTCCCCCAAGCAGATCCCCCTCCCAAACCCCTATTCCTGCCTTCCAGGCCGCCTCTGGAGGGTTTCCCTCAGCTCTGATGTTCAGGCACCATTTTCCCCTTCTGTTTGTTCCAAAGTCTGATGCATCTGTTCATCCCTGCCCTCCCATAAACCACGCTGTCTGCCGGGCCCTTAGACTGATTTTCCTGAAAACACTGCTTTCTGCTCACTTCTTCCTCCTCCCCTGGCCTCACCCACCCCGCCAGCAGGGGGCGGTCTCCAACACTCTGAGTGGCCAGGACAGAACCTCAGCTTCCCCCTATTCTCTCCTCCTGCCCTTGTCTCAGCTTCTTTTATATAAGACACCACATTTGTTTCCTCAAATACAATGCTTCCACTAAACTCCAATGCAGAGAGAAGGCGGAACAGCACTGGGACATGCTGAGGGGGAGCTCACCCCTGGCAGCTCCATCTCTACCTTGATCTCAAGGACCTCCACCCCGGCATCAGCTCCCTGTGCCTCTGCTCATCCCAATCCGACCCACGTGCAGGCCCACACGCTCTGCCCAGGTCCCCCTCCTCTGCCCCGTCAGCAGGGACATCTGAGGGCTCATGTCATCTGCCATGGTTAGGAGGAAGGCGGGCAGTACGCACAGCTAACTAGAGCGGGCTCGCCACGCACTAGATGCTCTCTGAGGGACCTCAGCCTCACCACAGGCCTGCCTGCACTCTATATCCATGGGTTCTCCTCATACTACAAGTGAGGAGACTAGGAGGGAGCGCTGGTCCCTTCCTGTCAAGTCTCATAAAAAGGGAACAGAAGGTCCCTCACTGCCCCTAAGGAAACACAATGTGTTCACTGCGAGAAGGAAATCACATCTGTGAAACCAGGGCCCAGCTCAGATGCACACCGGGACCATCCCACCTAGACTCCTGACACCGGGGTTAACCAAAATGTCGCCAGCTCAAACCCACCAGCCGCTCCTCATGAGAAGGAGGAGGCAGTCTGCTTCCCTAAATTCACAGCCTTGGAAACCCTGTGCGGTGTTCTACTTTGTCCGCTAGGGACGCTTCGATTTGGAACTGACTCAACAGTTATAGGAGCCCTGGTAGCGTAGTGGGTACAAATCGGGCTGCAAACCGCAAGGTCAGCAGTTCGACACTAGCAGCAGTTCCGCAGAAAGATGAGGCATTCTGCTCCCGTCAAGATTTACAGCCTCAGAAACCCTGTACAGGGTCACTATGGGTCGGAACCGACTCCACGGCACATAACAACAGTTATCAGTTTGTTTTCAAGTTGCTGTAGCTTTTTTTTTTTCATATTTTTATGTTCAGAACCCAACGTAGCATTATTCTCAACAGATAAATTAAAAAGTCATGGCAAATCCGTGTATTCAGAGCGTAACTGTTCCATAGGCTTCCAAAGACTGGTTTTTGTTTCATTTTTCAAAAGTACATCATTGGGTGGACTTGAACCTCCAACCTTTCAGTTAGCAGCTGAGCACGCTAATGATTATGTCACCCAGGGACCTCACCCTCAACAAAGCTGTGCTTTACTATAGCCCCTGAGCAGAACGGGGTCAGGGACCCCAGGAACCAGGCCTTCTTATCAGCTCCAGCAACTTGTGGGAAGGTCCCAAGGGAAGCCCAGATTCTAGAGGACAGACAGACCTTACACAGGTCATTTCTCTCTCCAGACTCCAGTTTGTTGCGTAAGGACAAGAGTTGTGCGGTCTGACACCCAATCCCCAGGCAGATTTCCATTTACCTTCCCATCAGGCACTCAGCTCCTCTCCCCACCCCTCCTGCCCTCAGCAAAGTCAGCTCTTCTCACGGGGACTCTGAGGAAAGGAAACTGACAGTAAGACTCCCCGAGAAGCCATCCATCCACAGGGCGACACAACAGTCGGCCAAGTCTACTCAGATGACAGCCTCAGCTTCTGGCCATCTGACGGGCAGGAGGCAGGTTATGGATTAAGTAGCCTGTTTTTGAAACTTTCTGACAGCAAAACCAAAAAACACATAATACCTACTAAAGCCTGTTTCTTCTTTGGCCCTGGCTCTGACTTAAGGAAACAAACAAACAAACAAACAACTAAACTACTTCACCCCAAACTTCCAATTGATTCTCTTTTGTCCCAAGTGCCCAGATGACTGTGTAGAAATTTCACGTGCTGCTGTCGGTCCTCCCCTGCCCCACACCACTTTCTAATCTGCCCAGAGCACGCTGCTTCAACCCTCCCTTCAGCAAGGATCAAGGTGAAGGTCACAGCCAGGGCACACTCAGGGCAGATAAGCAGGAGACTGTCAAGGTTTGTCTGTCTGCTCCAAGTCAAGATCGTCAGCTTTGTTGTTCTCCTTGGTGCGGAAATACAAGGTAGGGTTGAGTTGCCAGTGGAGTCCTGGTGTGGCGCTGTAGGACAGGCACTGGACTACTAACCACTGGAAACTCTGATCCTATAAATGTCAGGGTCCAGCAGAATCATGAACCGCACACAGGTGTGCAGTGGACAACAGGGGAGACACAGGCAAACAGGCCCTCCTCTGACCTACACTTGAGGCCAGATGCAATCTACAAAGGCCATTGTGTCCAGGGCTCCCTAGACCACCCCAGGCTTGATGGTTCACTAGGAGGGTCCCCTGCAAATGCTTCTACTCAAGGCTAAGCTTGCTCACAACAAGAAAACACACATGGAAAGACCCACTGGACAAAAACCAGGGGAAACCTGGTCAAGTCTGCAGAGTCCTCTCCCAGCAATCACACGGGACACACTGAATGCCTCCAGCAACGTGACATCTACCAGAGAAGCCAATCCGGGCCCTGGGTCCTTGCTGGGGGTTGGTCACAGAAGCACCCTCGGTCAACTCCAGGCTTCCGGAAGGCGAGCAAGAGTTTCACACAATCTGGGCACAGCTAGTCACTCTCAGTATCACATGCCAACCGACTGCACCTCTGAAGTCACTCAGTGAGTCACTCCAACCAGCGTGAGTTCGCAGCCAAGGCCAACCTCATTTTTCTGGTGTGGGTGAGAGCTGCTGCGGGCACCACCCGTGTCTCATCCGTGCCTCCATGCCAACACCTTACGTAAGGCATTCAACACATGCTGACAGGAGTTACTCGGCCTTCCAGGCAAGATGGAAGAAAGGGGCCAGATTCACCCTCTCACCTCAAACAACCAAAGAGACTAGACAAACAAACGGACCATCGTTTTCAGACACTGGACACTGGGCAGTGCAGGTGAGCCATCCCTGCGAGGCAAGCAAACAAGAGAGTCCTACAACTGCCCCAATTTGCTGCATACAGAGAATCATCGTGCGGTGCACAGAGACGGGGTGCTCAGGAGCAGCCGCTCTCCCCAAACTGGAGAGAGAGTGTTGGGAATCTAGAGAAGCCAAATTGACTGGCGTTCACAGGGTATAGACCCAGAGCCCTCTGTGCTGCCAAAAACTCTGCAGACCCTTTGAAGTAGTTAAACAGGGAGAGAAGGGGGTCTCTAGGCACTTAGGTATGACCTGTCTCAGCAGGAAACACGCCAACCTCAGCAATGAGGAATTTCTCAGAAGAGGGTTTGGGGACTCAGTTTGTAAGAAGAAATAAAGTTACTTGATGATAAACTGAAATCTAAAAAACAGAACTCAAGGAAACCACATATGGGCAAATTCCCCAGCTTGGCTCCTTGAGCACTCAAATCAGGAGTCCAACCCACTCCCTTGACAAAGGGATATATAAAGAAGCAGCGGAATTGTATTGGGCGCCACCTTCTCGTCTTTCACAAGGTGGGTACTGGTCCCTACCTCTCTAAGCATGTCTGTGCTAATGACCCTATCTTTCATTTCCCTAAGCCTCATGTCTTACTGACTTGTTTTGTGTGGGGTAAATGTGCCCCCCCAGCCCAATTTTTTGGAAGGACAGTAGCACCACTCCAGAGACAATCCTTCAACCGTGACATTCCGCCTCCCGTCTCTAGTTCACTGCTGAGCAGCACTTGTACATAAGCAAAAGAGTCCCCTCACACAACTGCCCTAAGGTATTTACACCTTAAACCACAAATAACCCCCTCCAAGTCTTCTTCAAACGCAACAACCGTTCAGCCTAACTAGTAAAGAAGGTCCGCCTTGCCCATGGTGCGTGTTGAAGAAACATCTGTCATTACGTTGTAAGTGCTGTTCACTCAGCTCCGACTCAGCAACCATCTGCACAACAGAACGAAACACTGCCCGTCCTGAACCATTCTCACAATTGCTGTTATATTTGGTGGCAGCCACTGGAAAGATCAGATAGGAAATGGGGCCACACGTTAATGTTAGTGGGAAAGGAACAACTCTGAACTCAAGGAGGGTGAGGCTGGCTGAACAACTTGAGGAATGTCAGCAGCGACTGTTCATGGAGAAACTGTTCCATTGGTTGGTGTATGTCTTGCTGTGTATATTCTCAACAACAACAAAAATTAAATTATACATTAAAAAAACAAAACAAAAAACCTGTGGTCGTGGCTAGGGACTTTGGACCACTGGAAACTCTGATCCTATAAATGTCAGGGTCCAGCAGAATCATGAACCGCACACAGGTGTGCAGTGGACAACAGGAGAGACACAGGCAAACAGGCCCTCCTCTGACCTACACTTGAGGCCAGATGCAATCTACAAAGGCCATTGTGTCCAGGGCTCCCTAGACCACCCCAGGCTTGATGGTTCACTAGGAGGGTCCCCTGCAAATGCTTCTACTCAAGGCTAAGCTTGCTCACAACAAGAAAACACACATGGAAAGACCCACTGGACAAAAACCAGGGGAAACCTGGTCAAGTCTGCAGAGTCCTCTCCCAGCAATCACACGGGACACACTGAATGCCTCCAGCAACGTGACATCTACCAGAGAAGCCAATCCGGGCCCTGGGTCCTTGCTGGGGGTTGGTCACAGAAGCACCCTCGGTCAACTCCAGGCTTCCGGAAGGCGAGCAAGAGTTTCACACAATCTGGGCACAGCTAGTCACTCTCAGTATCACATGCCAACCGACTGCACCTCTGAAGTCACTCAGTGAGTCACTCCAACCAGCGTGAGTTCGCAGCCAAGGCCAACCTCATTTTTCTGGTGTGGGTGAGAGCTGCTGCGGGCACCACCCGTGTCTCATCCGTGCCTCCATGCCAACACCTTACGTAAGGCATTCAACACATGCTGACAGGAGTTACTCGGCCTTCCAGGCAAGATGGAAGAAAGGGGCCAGATTCACCCTCTCACCTCAAACAACCAAAGAGACTAGACAAACAAACGGACCATCGTTTTCAGACACTGGACACTGGGCAGTGCAGGTGAGCCATCCCTGCGAGGCAAGCAAACAAGAGAGTCCTACAACTGCCCCAATTTGCTGCATACAGAGAATCATCGTGCGGTGCACAGAGACGGGGTGCTCAGGAGCAGCCGCTCTCCCCAAACTGGAGAGAGAGTGTTGGGAATCTAGAGAAGCCAAATTGACTGGCGTTCACAGGGTATAGACCCAGAGCCCTCTGTGCTGCCAAAAACTCTGCAGACCCTTTGAAGTAGTTAAACAGGGAGAGAAGGGGGTCTCTAGGCACTTAGGTATGACCTGTCTCAGCAGGAAACACGCCAA
>NW_006408828.1:1030058-1031606 GCF_000296735.1 Chrysochloris asiatica
TTAATGTATCAAATCTGTTCCTCAGATGATCTCTAAATTCAGGTAGGATAAATTCAAGGTCATATTTTGGCTCTCATAGACTTGTTTTCATTTTCTTCAGCTTCAATTTGAATTTGCATATCAGTAATTGATGGTCTGTTTTGTTTGTTTGTTTTTAATTGAAGCATATAACTCAAAATAAAGTTGCTATATGCTTCAATAAAAAAAATTAAAAACCCTGTGGTCAAGAAAAAAAAAAAACAACTTCTAAAATGATTTGAGGGAACAATCCTCAGAGCTCAAAGTGAGCCAGGAATAGCTCTGTGTTCTTAGCTCCAGAGTGGAAAGACTTTGTAACAAATGCCATGCCTTGTTGCTAGGGAAAGACTAGCCTAGCCCACAGGGCCTGACCTAGACTGCTGTGACCCAGGCCAGCAGAACTTAAGAGAAAGTCTTTAAAGGATCCTATCTTTTCCAGACATCTTAACTGTGACCCAACGCAAAGCCAAGACTATTTGTTACTGTTGTTGTTAAAAGCCATTCAGTTGCTTCTGACTCACAGCGACCCTAAGTCCAACAGAGCACAACACTGTCTGGTCCTGAGCCATCCTCACAATGTTCTGGTTGAGCCCACTATTGCTGCTGCTGTGGTCAAGCCATCTCCTCTTTTTCGTTCATGCTCTACTATCCATCACCAATAAGGTAAATCTCACAGCATCTGACATCCAATAAAAACTCACCAGACACGCAAAGAAAATACAGCACATTCTGAGGAGAAAACCCAACGAACAGAAGCAGGCCCGGAAGTTCTACAGATGGCACAACTAGTAGACAGGAAATTAAAACTGTCATTCCAGCCATATTCCAGATGTTCGAGAAGCTAAGAGGAAGACTAGGCATGTTAAGTGGAAACATGGAAGATGTAAACTTTGCCCTGATCAAGTTTCTAAAGATGGAAATGACAATGTCTGAGATAAAAAGTGCACTGGATAGGAATGACAACAGATGAGGCACTGCGATACAAATGATTCAGGAACGTGGAAACATAGTAATAGTATTCAAAATAAACCACAGTAAGGGGGAAAAAAACGAACAGGGCATCACAGAGCTGTGGAACAACTTGAACCATGTGAATCTCCAATCAACTGAAGATCCCAAGAAAGAGGAGAGAGAAAGAAAAACAGATAAAAAGATCTGAAGAACTACAGGCAGAAAAATTTCCATCTTTGATGAAACCCACAGAACCAAGTATTTCAACCAGCCCCAAGCACGAGTAACATGAAGACAATCTATACCAAAGCACATCCTAATGAAGTCACTTAAATAAAAGAAAAGCATTCATGGGAGGGGTGGGGAGACACATTTGCTATTGTTAGGTGCCATCAAGTCAGTACCAACTGATAACTACCCTAAGCACAACAGAAAGGAAGGCTGCCCGGTCCTGAGCCAACCTCACAATCATCGCTACGTTTAAGCCCATTGATGCTGCTACTGTGCCATCCATCTCATTAGGGGTCTTCCTCTTTTCCTCCAACCCTCCACTTTACTAAACATGATATCCTTCTCCAG
>NW_006408828.1:1034466-1039002 GCF_000296735.1 Chrysochloris asiatica
AAAAAAAAAAAACACAAAGGCAAAAGAAACACATTCTCATACATCCAAAAACTAAAACAGTTCATCAGCAAGAGAATGTTTACAAGAATGTTAAAGGAAGTCCTCATGTCAGACGGCAAATGAAACCAGATGGGAATCTGACTCTACCCACAGAATGACAAACACCAAGAACAACCATCACAATGAGTAAACAAAGACTTTTCTGTTTCATCTCTATGCACAGCGGCAGCAGCAATGGGCTAAGTGTAAAGATGACCGGGAGGAGGGAGCAGGCCCGCCCCCCAGTGTTCCCTTCTGTTGTGCAGAAGGTGGCTACGAGTCAAGGACTGACTTGACTTGATGGTACCTAACAACAATGCAACATAATTATTCTGGTAAAAGTAACAGAAGGACGTAGTGTGGGATCTATCACACATACAGAAGACAAATGTGTGACAACAGTACAAAGGCAGTGGGAAGGAGATGGAAGCACACTATTGTAAGGTTCTTTTAGACTACACGCATCTGTAACATCACTTCCGAGCAGACTGTGGTAAGGCGAAAAGGCAGACCACAAACCTTACGGCAAGCACCAAGACAGAGACAGAGGACCCGATGGTAGCTTAGTGGTGCAATGCACACGCCTTCCACGCAGGAGACCTGGGCTGGAATCCCAGATAATGCATCTTAGGAGCAGCCATCAAGGCCCTTCACTTGCTATGATGTCAAACAGGTCTCAGGGGGAGCTTCCAAACCAAGACAGATGGTTGTTGCCATTCTATACCAAAGAGTCAGTTCTGACAGCGAGCCAGTATAGGGTTTCTGAGGAGTGTCTGTTGGGTTTGAACCACTAGCCCTGTAGTCAGCAGTCCAGTGCTGATCCTATTGTTGTTGTTGTTAAGTGCCATTGAGCCGGTTCCAACTCATATCGACCCAGAATAGGGTTTACAAGGAGCAGCTGCGGGGTTTGAACTGCCAACACTGTGGTTCACAGTCCAGTGCTGACCCTACGGCACCACACCAGGAGCCCTAGGACCAGTCAAGACCTGCTACCCATCATGGGGATGGCCCAGGACCAGGCAGCACTACATCCTCCTCTCCTCTCGGGCCCATCCTAGGCCCCAGGGCCCCCACCTGAGAGCCCCAGCTAAACCCAAACCAACCTGTTTGGTGTTGGCCCAGCCTTCCTGATAAAGCAGAGAAAGCAGCTCCAAGGAGGGAGGTGAAGTGAAAGGTTGCATGGGCACAGGAAGCATGCCTTGAGAGCTTGCAAATCCTCAGAGACTGGGGCCAGCACAAAGGATGCAACCAGCTGGGATGAAACTGGAATCTTCTGGAAACTCCAGATGCTGCCAGGAAACTGGCAACAGCATTTCCACTCACAGGGACCCAATGAGATGAGCCAAGGTCTTCAATGGCCTGATTATATCAGTCGGGAAAAACCCTCATACTATTGGACAACAGCATCTGGAAGTGATTCACATGGCTGATTACCCTAGTGCTCTGAGCCAATTTGAAATTTTCAAAGCAGAAAAGTCTCAAGGAAACAAGAATCTTTCAACATAATTCTACTTCCAATCAGTGGCCTGGCAAATCTATAGACTTCCCAGCTTGCCTCACAGTAAGACTCACCCTGCACACTTGGTAAAAATACAGATTCCTGGGTCTCCTCCCCCACCCCCCACCCCAAATGGTTTCTCCAGAGGCGGGGCTCTGTATTTTTAATAAGCATCACAGATAATTCTTAAGGTCCAACAAGTTTGGAAAGCTACTTTAAGGGGTCTGAAAGGCAGTAACACGGGGTGGGAAGCTCACTGAAGGAGACTGGGCGCTCTCAGGGTGGTACGGCTATAGACCAGAGTGGGAAGCTCATTGGCTTTGAAATGCAGCCAACTGGTTTTGTTTTTTTTAAAAATCCCAATTCAGCCATTTAGCAGCTGTGTGAACCTAGTCAGATTAGCTCACATCTCTACAGCTCACTTACTTCCTCTGTGAACACTGTATCACTACTTACTTGGAAGAGTTCTGAGAATTTATAGCATGTTCGCCAGACCCCAAAAACAGTGCCCAGCCCAAGGTAGTCACGCAATGAATCCAAGCTCTTGTTGCCCAGGTGAAGAAGCCCACAATGAACATTTTCTACCTAATGGAAATTATCATGGAAGAGAGCAAGATTTTTCTAGGTAAAAGTCGGTTTAATCAGAAGGTCAGCAGTTCACACTCACCAGCTGCTCCTCAGAAACCTTATACAGGGTCGCCATGGGTCGGAGCAGACTTGATGGCACTTACCAACAACAACCCACTCAACAGCACTTAACAGCAACAATAATGACCATCATACTTCGGAAACAGTATCAGGAGGGACCAGTCCCTGGAGAACAACAGTGCTTGGTAAAGTGGAGGGTTGGCAAAAAAGGGGAGTCCCTAGCAAGGTGGATTGGCACAGTGGCAGCAACATCGAGCTGAAGCTTAGCAGCAACTGTGAAAATGGCATAGGACCTGGAGGTGTTTCATTGAGTTGAACCAACTTGACGACACCTAACAACATGCGGCACTGCAGGATACGCACAGAACTGCTAACCACAAGGTTGGTGGTTCAGACCCACTAACCACTCCTTGGAAATCTGTTACAGAGTCGATATGAGTCAGAACTTACTCTTCAGGTACTTAACAAAATGACCACCATGAACGAGCAAAGACTGTCACTTCAGGTACCAGTAGCTCAGCCCAATAGCCTTGGCTCCGTTCCAGAAGTATTGCGTTTAGGCCCGTGCAGAGTTGCAGCTTTGGACAAGAGTACATCCTTCCCAAATCTGTTTCTGCCACCTCCAACTCTGGAATCCTGGTGCATCCGCAGGAAACCAGGGACAGGAGAAGCCTGGGGAGCTGGGATACTGGAGCCATTTCCAGAGGTGAAGATGAATAAAACCTCGGGGGAGTGTGTTCCCACAAGGAGAGCTGAGCAACTGGGCTCAGAAGCTAACACCCTGAGGGAAGAGGTGACCCCAACATTGCCAGGAGGAGACCCTTCTCCACTTGCAAAAAGGGAAAATAAGCACCCCCGGGCTGGGGGAGGAGATGCAGAGGAAGTGGTCACAAGCTGGGCTGCCACCCCACTGTCCCTTGGACTTATAGGGAAGTGTTCCTCTACTACAGGGTCACACTATGTGGAGGCAATGGGCTGGAGTTTTCTGGTTGGTCCTCTGACCCCAGCAAGTCCAGGGACTGGCCAATGATGCTGAGCAATACAAATCTGAAACTAGAATGTGGGTCAAGGTTGAACTCCAGGACCTTTCAGACCCTGGGAATAGGGTACTTACAAGCCTAAGACTCCAAGTCAGAGTACTCTTATCCCAGCTCTGCCACCGGCTCCCGTGCGCCCTGTGTAAACTCAGATTCCACTTAAACCTCAGTTTCCCCACCTGTACAATGGGGGAAGTAGCTCTAAGCTCCCCAGCATACTGAGCAGTCCAATATTGAACTGGGAGGTGACTAGATGAAGACGGGTGGAGGCGGGGCGGAAGGCACGACCTGCGGGGAGAGCCCCGGACGGCGCCTTCCCCACCCTTCCCTCGCAGCGGGGCAGGGGCGCCGGCCGCTCGCGGGTCACACGCCCCTCGCACCCAATCACCAGCCTCCGCCAGAGTGAGGCTGATGGCCAGGAGCGAGGCGTCAAGGCCAGCTCCACCTCATCCAGGGCCCCGCCCGCGGCCCGATGGGACCCTCCCCAGCCCCGCTCACCTGCCGGGGCCGCCGCCACCGCCACCACCACAGCGGCGCAAACCACAGCCGGCGCCCACACTTCCGGGATCCGCGCGGCCCGCCCTCTCCGCCGGAAGTGACTACTCTCCAACGTCCGGACTCTATGCGCGCGGCCCACCAGTCGGCCCGCTGCCACCACGCTAGTGGACGCTTCCCGCTAGCCTCGGGGTGACTACAACACCGTCCCCTCACACACACAGACACGCACGGTCACTCAGTAGTACCCCACGGGAAGGCCCGTGAGCAGCTGACGTCTCGTCGCCAGTTTCCCACTGGGCAGAGACTCAGCGTCCCCGAGCGAGTGCGCTTGCGCAACCTTCCACCTTTTGGCTGTTTTTGAGCTAAAGGTTTCCCAATTCCACAGGGCTTGGATTTAGGGAAGCTTCTGAAGCGGGAGCCCTAGCACCTAGGACGACCTACGGAGTCAGAGCTGAGACTGCTGAATCAATCCTGAAGCCAAGCAAACACGCATTTTCATAACACAACGTGACCACAGGACTCGAGTGGCCATGGAGCTTAGTGTCCCGTGGCGAACAACTGTGCCAGACTTTCTGACTGTGCCTGACAGGTTCCTCAAAACAATTCTAAGCAGTTTCCCTCAAATCAACCTGTTCGCCAAGATCCCAGATTACATTTTTAAACCATTTTATCTAGTAAATGTTGTTAGATGCCATCGAGACGGTTCTGACTCAGCGACCACGTGTATTAGAACCATACATCACCTGGTCCTGCCCCCAGTCTCACAATTGTTATGTTTGACCCCAATGTTGCAGCCATTGCTCAGTCCATCTCACC
>NW_006408828.1:1040747-1041963 GCF_000296735.1 Chrysochloris asiatica
GTTGGCCCAGGATCGGACATTGTTTCGTTCTGCTGTGCATGGGGTCGCTATGAGTCGGTTCCGACTTGACGGCACCTGACAACAACAACAGTAGATCAAACTAGTCTCTTCCTCTTCTCAGAGTTCCTTTTTGTCCTGCCAATCTGTAACCCCCAAGAGTTCCTTGATTCTGAAGATGGATCATCCCAACAGCTATTTCTCACACAAGGGACTGGTCCCTCCTGATGACACATCCACGGTACAGACAAAACCTTGCCATCCTCACTTCAAAAGGACAGTCCCCGTTTTTCTGACAGTCCATGCTATAGGCAATATTCTTTGCCAACACCATAATTCAATGCATCTATATTTTTCTGATCTGTTGTTCATAAGTGCCATGAAGTCAGTTCCAACTCATAGCAACACTGTGTAGGGTTTCTGAGGAACACTGGTGGGTTTGAACCACTGACCATGCGGTTAACAGTCCAGTGCTTATCCTGTAGCACCACACCAGGACTGTTGTTACATGTGGTCAAGTCTATTCTGACTTATAGTGATTCATATGGGGTTTTCAAGGAGCAGCTGGTGAGTTTGAACCGCCGACCTTGTGTGGTGTGGCACTGTGGGATAAAGCACTGGACCGCAAGGTCAGTTTGAATCACAAGGTCGGAGGTTCAAACTCACCAGCTGCTCCTTGGAAACTATATAGGGTCTCTATGAGTCGGAACTTACTCGATGGCACTTAACAAAAATAACAACAAATGTATATATATGTATATATACATACATACAGCTGCTCCGCGGGAGAAAGATGAGGCTTTCTACTCCCATAAGGATTTACACCCTCGGAAACCCTGTACAGGGTCGCTATGGGTCGGAACCGACTCGACGGCACGTAACAATAACATACATACATACAGAGTCCTGGTGTGGCACTGTGGGTTAATGTGACAGACTGCAGAGCCGTTTGAACTGCAAGGTCAGCAGTTCAAGCTCACCAGCTACTCCTCGGAAACCTTATACAGGGTTGCTATGGGTCAGAACCAACTCCATGCACTTAACAACAATATACGTACATATGTATGTGTGTGTGTGTGTGTATGTATACATATATGGTGGTTGGTGGTTATGTGCCGTGGAGTTGGTTCCGACTCATAGTGACCCTGTATAGGGTTTCAGAAGCTGTGAATTTTTACAAGAGCAGAAAGCCTCATCTTTCTCCTGCAAGATGGCTTGT
>NW_006408828.1:1052557-1054873 GCF_000296735.1 Chrysochloris asiatica
GTTAATGCGCCCGACTGCAAAGTTGGTTTGAACTACAATGTCAGCAGTTCCAGCTCATCAGCCACTCCTTGGAAACCCTATACAGGGTCTCTATGGGTCAGAACCGACTCGATAGCATTTAATAACAACAAACATATATATGTGTTTGTGTGTGTGTGTGTGTGTGTGTGGTACTGTAGGACAAGCACTAGATCTCAAGGTCAGTTTGAACCACAAGGTCAGCGGTTCAAACTCACCAGTCACTTGATAGCACTAAACAACAACATATGTACATGTGCATATATATTTATATATTGGATTTGTATATTGGAAGTGTGGTGGCTCCACAGGGTAAGCACTGACCACAAGGTCAGCTGTTCAAGTCCACCAGCCACTCCACAGGAGAACAATGAGGCTTTATATTCTCACAGGGAATCTTGGTGTGGCAAGATTGATAAGAATGTTGTTTATTGGTCCAGTGGTGAGGATTTTTGTTTTCTTTACATTGAGATGTAGTCCTTATCAAAGGCTGTGCTCTCTGATCTTCATCAGTAAATATTTTCAGTCCTCTTCACTTTCAGCTAGCAAGGTTGTATCATCTGCATATCACAGGTTGTCTATCAGTTTGTCATACTGTGGTGGCTTGTGAGTTGCTGTGATTTTGAAAGCTATGCCACAGTGAACAGGTTTCAGATGAGCTTCCTGACGAAGACAGATTAGGAAGAAGGAGAGACAAACTATTTCCAAATATTTCGTCACTAAAAACCTTACGAATAGCAGAGAAACACAGTCAGATATAGTGCCGGAAAATTACCCTCTCAGGTTGGAAGGCACTCAAAATGCGACTGGGGAAGAGCTGCCTCCTCAAAGTACAGTTGACTGTGATGACATGAGTGGAGTAAGCCCTCAGAACCTTCATTTGCTTTGCTGATGGGGCCCAGCTCAAAATGAAGAAAAACAGCTGTAAATATCCACCAATAATCAGAACACAGAATGTACCAAGTATGAATCTAGGAAAACTGGAAATTGTAAAAAATGAAATGGAATAAATAAACATCAGTATCTTAGGCATTAGTGAGCTGAAATGGACTGGTATTGGCCATTTTGAATCTGACAACCACATGGTTTATTATGCCGGGAATGACAAATCAAAGAGGAAAGAACGTATCAAGATCTGTCATGAGGTAGAATGCTGTCTGTGATAGGCTAATATCCATGGGCTTACAGGGAAGCCCAATTAATACCACTATTATTCAAATTTACACAACAATAACTGAAGCCAGTGAGGATGAAATAGAAGAATTCTATCAACTTCTTCAATCTGAAATTGATCAACATGCAATCAATACATCTTGATCATTACTGGTGATTGGAATGCAAAGAGATCAGTAGTTAGAAAATATGGCCGTGGTGATATAAATGATGCTGGAAATCACATGATAGAATTCTGCAAAATCAATGATTTGTTCATTTCAAATACCTTCTTTAGACATCATAAGAGACAACTACACACATGGACCTCACCAGATGGAATACACAGGAATCAAATTGACTACATCTGTGGAAAGAGATGATGGAAAAGCTCCATATCATCAGCCAAAACAAGGCCAGGGGCAGATTGTGGAACAGACCATCAATTGCTCATAAGCAAATTCAAATTGAAGCCGAAAAAAATGAAAACAAGTTCACGAGAGCCAAAATATTATCTTGAATATATTCCACCTGAATATGACTCAGAGTGACCCTATATAGGGAATTCCAAGACTTTTAAATCTTTTGGGAGCAGAAAGCCTCATCTTTCTCATACAGAGTGGCTGGCAGGCTCAAACAGTGGACCTTGTGGTTCATGCGCAGCCCAGTACTTATTGTATACATAGTTGTTGTTAAGTGCCGCTGAGTCAATTCCAAGTCATAGCAACCCTGTATAGAGTTTCCAAAGAGCAGCTAGTGAGTTTGAACTGCTGACATTGTGGTTCAAATGACCTTGCAGTCCAGTGCATCATCCCACAGCTTCACAGTATGTACATATGTCCATACTTATATATGCATACGTGCATAGGTACATGTGAATGTTGCTGTTAAGTTCCCTCAAGTTGGTTCCTACCTAGAGAAACCCTGTATTGGGTTTCTGAGGAGTGACAGTAACCTTGTGGTTCAAACTGACTTTGCAGCACATTAACCCATGGTGCCCGCCAAGACTCCATATGTGTGTGTGTATATATATATATATATATAAATAATCGGGCTGCGAACCTTAAGGTCAGCGGTTCAAAACTACCAGCCGCTCCGCGGGAGAAAGATGAGGCTTTCTACTCCTGTAAAGATTTACACCCTCGG
>NW_006408828.1:1055018-1057293 GCF_000296735.1 Chrysochloris asiatica
GACTCATAGCGACCCTATATATGTGTATATATGGTGTGGTGCTGTAGCATAGCTGTAGGATAAGTACTCAACCACAAGGTCAGTTTGAACGGCAAGGTTGAGGTCTGCAGTTCAAATTCACCAGCTGCTCCTTGGAAACCCTATACTGAGTCACTATAAGTTGGAACCAACTCAATGGCACTTAACAACAACAACAACAATACATGTATGTACTGTTTTGACAGCATTTCAAAAATTGCCCCAATCCAAAACAAGGAATTGGGCTTTCACACTGCTACAAACTCCCCTCCATTAGCTCTGGACCGTTCTGAGCCTACGGACCATTGGATTTGATCCTCCCAAGACAGTGGAAAGTGCTGTTAGAAGGAGAGCAAGGCTGGGTGAAACCGGAGCAGGGGATGATGTTGGGCTGCCCCCACCATCAGAAGTCCCACCAAGACTTTGGGGGAGAGCCTTTTCTAGTCCCCAGAGGCAAAGACACAGTCAGAGCTGAAGAAAAGTGTTGATGATAAATCATGAAGTTTATATCTCACCCCAACACCAAGCATCTAGATCCCACCACCACCCCTGCAGGAATTCTGGTGGCACAACAGTATAGCATTCAGCTACTAACCAAAAAAGTTGGCAGTTCAAACCCACCCCATGGCTCTGTGGGAGAAAGATCGGGTGAGTGCTCCCTTAAAGATTAAGTGAGCCACTGACATCAAGTCACTTCTGCCTCGTAGCGACCCCATAGAACAGAATACAACTACTCCTTATGAGATGGTATATTTTTACTGGAGCAGAGACTGCCTTGTCTTTTTCTCGTGGAGCAGCTGGTGAGTTCGAACTGTCGACCCTATAGATAGCTGTTGTTGTTGTCAGGTGCCATCGAGTCGGAACCGACTCATAGCGACCCCATGCACAGCAGAACGAAACAATGTCCGATCCTGGGCCAACCTCACTACCAGCACTTAACGCATATTGCTACCAGGGCTACTTCCCTTAAAGATTAAAATCAAAGCCAAACCCACAGCCATCTGTCAGTTCTGATGATAGCCGACCCTACACAGAGTTTCAGAAGCTGTAAATCTTTACAGGAGTTGAGTCTAGAACAGCCTACAGGGCAGTTTCTATTGTGACCAGGAGTCAAAATATGCTCAGTGGCATGCAACAATTACACCTGCCCCCGCACCTGCTTTCCGGTAGCTGCTGGGATGGTGTGATCATTGATAAGTGCTTAGCCAGGCCCATGTGAGCCCTCGGGGTGGACCTAGAGGAGCTCTGCTGTACAGCCAAAGCTTTTGGTATCAGACTGCAACGCCCCCCACTTTCCTCTCCATGTGTTCTTAAGTAGCGTGAAAATTGCACGGTTATCAACTCTGACAAGATCCTAGGAAGTCAGACGAGTCTCCCCAGTCTGGCCCCACAGATGGCTTCCGGAATTCAGAGTGAAAGAATGCAGACCCAGGGAAGCTCTCCCCAGCAGCAATTCCCCCAGGATTCTTTGACCTTGAGGGCTGCAGGTCAGACCTTCTAATGGAACAGTCAGTGTGACCCAGACTGACCCAGGTCTCCTGACTTCCAATAACTCATCTTGATTTCCTCATCCTACATGATCTTGGTCGATTAATTCCCTTCATCTCACTGGGATCAATCTCCCACCTGTAAAGTCAGTTCAAATCCCCCAACCACTCCATGGGAGAAAGATGAGGAGGTCTACATATGTCAGATTGTCGTTGTTGTTGTTAAGTGCTGTTAAGTTGGTTCTGACCCATAGCGACCCTGTATAGGGATTCCAAGGAGCGGCAGGTGAGCTTGAACTGCCAACCTTGTGGTTCCAACTGACTTTGCAGCCCAGTGCATTAATCCACAGCATCAAAGCCTTGGAAACCCTATAGAGCAGTCGTACTCTGTTCTATGGGGTTCCTGAGTCGGGATCAACGCTAGGGTAGGGAGTTGTTGTGGTTAAGGACTGTCGAGTTGGTTCTGACTTAGTAACCCTCAGAGGGTTTCCAAGGAGCACCTGGTGAGTTTGAACCGACAACTTTTCAGTTCAAACCTACCTTGTGGTCCAGGGCTTATCCTACAGTGCTATACCAGGGTAGGGGGTTGGTTTGGTTTACAACCAGAGAATCTAATGGCATTACGTGAAGAGGCAGCCCTAGATATTAAAATGATTTATCCCCTAAATCCCAGAGAAGTTCCTCACAGCTAGCAGGTATGTTGTTAGTAGCTGCCATCTAGCCAACCCTGACTCACAGCAGTCTCACGTATAAGGGACAGAAACATGGTC
>NW_006408828.1:1058263-1060525 GCF_000296735.1 Chrysochloris asiatica
TACTTTGGACATATTGTAAGGAAGGAACAGTCACTGGAGAAGGATGTCATGCTGAGTAAGATGGAGGGTCAGAGAAAAAGAGGAAGACCCCCAACGAGATGGATTGGCCAGGTGGCATCATTGATGGCATCGAGTGTGGCGGCGGTAGTGAGGTTGGCCCAGGATCGGGCATTGTTTCCTTCTGCTGTGCATGGGGTCGCTATGAGTCAGTTCTGACTCAATGGTACCTGACAACAACAACAACCCCCAGCCTCAGGTGCCATACTGATGACCTCTGTCTCTGGGCAGGTCACAGAGGTGTACCCAGGGCCAGTTCTGGGTATCCTTCCAGTAGCACTCAAGGCAACATGTTACACAACCAGTTTCCAGCCCCACACCTTCCTTGGCTCACATGCTGTGCGCCTTCCTGGGGTTCTGAATGGGACGAGAGCCATTTGTTTTCTTTCTAGTTTTCTCATCAACTTCATAGGGCTTCTATGAAAAGTACCTGGGAACATGCATTCAACAGACATCAGTGGGGCCCCTGCCAGGAATCCAATTCTGCCTGGGAAACCAATGTGAGGAGGGGGACTTTGAGATGAGCTGAAACCTGAGACACGCATGGCTGGCACAACGTGTATGTCTGTGAATGTGAAGAGGAAGCTGTGGGGCTGCCAAGCTGGTTCCACAGGGCCCTACTTCCTGCTGCCACTCCATCTGTACTGCCTGCCCCTCAGTACCAGGAGGCAGGGAGAGCCTCCTCCTATTCCTGCCAGGCCTGCTGAGCAACGAGGAACCTTAGAGGAAAAGGGAACGGACTTCACTTCTGGCTCTGCAGGCCTCTAGGAATGGCCCACAGAAACTGTCAGCGTGGTTGAATTTCCCAACCTTTGACTTCTTAGAGCTCTCTGAGCCCGTCGTCCGGTAGCATGGGTTTTAGCACTTCACTTGTGATCTTGTGGTAAACTACACCCCCCACCACATTCCCATCCTCAATTTCATCTCTAGGATGAGGAGATTGGACTTGTTCAGGAATACCAATCAACCCAGACTGAGTGTCCACCCTGACTAGTGGAGTACCAAAGGGGTATAGCTTGGTCAGGATTCTGAGGCTACATCAAGTGGCCAAGGATGCTGCGATTGGTGGGTGATGTCTCCCTTGGATGCATATCAAGGACCAAGTGCCTTGGAACTGCTTCCTACCCATGAGCTAGACAGTGGAAGAGAAGCCTGGCAATGTGCTTCCATAAAGGTGACAGCCAAGAAAACTCTATGGGGCTCAATTATGGTGTTTAGTTTCAGAGCAACTGGGGGAAGGTAGCATCAATCCCCACTGAATAGTTTCCATCTTGCCTTGAAAGGAGATGGGGATAGGATTCATTTGATCTTATAGTGAGTAATTGGTATCATGATTAATTGCAATTGTCACAACTATAAAGGTAGAAGATGTGTAACAAAAAGGGGGGAGTAGTTAATATTACATTCCAGGAACAGAGGACCGTAGGACCAGCAAGAGGGAAGAGCATGAGTGGAACATGGGATCCCAACCAGAGAAGCAGTGACACCAGAGATGGAGGCAGAGACGATGACATGGAGAGATAGAGCAGCTGAGGACTCTAGACTCATGGAAGGAGAAAGGCCGTGTGCTGACAGGCAAGGGGCTGGTTTGCAAAATGTGCCCTTTGGTTGTTTAAACAATTACATATTCTTGCGTGTTTTTGTGTACATCAAAAAAAGGGATTGTAATCATTATAATGAAACAGGATGTGACTGGTTAAGTGCAAAACTGATGTTCTGCTGTGTAGACTATCACTCAATTCACAAGAAAAGCTTTTAATAATAAAACCCTATGGACTACTGGGATGTGGGGGTGAGGGGATGGGAGAGAGGGGAAGGTGGAGCACAGGGCAGGGAATAGACAGAGGATAATTTGGGTGTAGGGAGGGGGGCAATACACATGAATGGGGAGGGGAATGGAAGAACAAGGTGGATGGGAAAACAATTAGGCATTTTGCATGGGCTAAGTGAGACAGAGGTAAATAATGATGTATGAACAACCTTGGAAAAACCGGGCTCTGGGATACAGGGACTGAGACATGGTTGGAATGGGGAAAAGGGGGGAAATAATGTTAAGATGCTTGGCTGTGTCTTTTGAATCTTGGTTTCCCTGACATACCATTATAAAATAGACACTTGAGGAGGAGACAAAGGAATAGCCAGAAATATCACCATAGAAAGCTTGTAAGTCCATCTTCTGCCTATGTTGTTGTTGTCAGGTGCCAT
>NW_006408828.1:1061838-1077857 GCF_000296735.1 Chrysochloris asiatica
ACATTGGCTACCCAAAATGGTGGGTGGGGGGGCTTCAAAGACAAGAAGTGACTGGCTTACAAGCTTTCAAAAAGGAATCTAGATCCAGAGGACGTGGAGGAAGGTAGAATCTCCACTGAGTAGTATCCAATCTGACTAGGTGGGGCTGATGAAATGAAATGCAGATAGGTCTCTTGTGATACAATAATGAATAATTGTTATCAGGACTGATTGTGAGGGTTGGAAATGTAAAGGTAGCTGTTTTGTAGCAAGGAGGGGAGTGATTAACTTTGCAGTCCAGGAGCCAATGTCCCTGGGACCATCAAGGGAGAAGAGCGGAGAGTGAGACCCTACCCAGAGAAGCAGTGACGCCAGAAATGGACGCAGAGAAGATGACGTGGAAAGATGGAGCAGCTGGGAACTCTAGACCTAGAGAGGGAGAGGGGCTGTGTGCTGACGACCAGGGGACAGGCTTGCAGGGTATAACATTTGGTTGATTGATGATGCATGGAGGGAATTGTAACCATGGGCAATGAAACAATATACGATAGGATAAATGTGAAGCTAATGTTCTCCCATGTAAACTATCACATAGTTCACAATAAAACATTAAATTAAAAAACCCAAAAAACTCTATGGAGCTGATTAATTGAGATTGTCACAACTAGAAAGGTAGAAGTTTTATAACATAAAAAGGGGAGTAGTTATCTTACATTCCAGGAACAGAGGACCCTAGGACCATCAAGGGAGAAGAGCACAAGCGGAGTGTGGGACCCTATCCAGAGAAGCAGCAACACCAGAGATGGAGGCAGAGATGGGGGACATGGAGAGAGGGAGCAGCTGAGGACTCTAGACTCATGGAAAGAGAAAGACTGTGTGCTGGCAGCTAGGAGGCAGGTTTGCGGAATGTGCCTTTTGGTTGTTGAAATGATTATATATTCCTGAGTGTTTTTGTGTCCATCCCTTCCCCTACCAAAAACACCAAAGGGAATTAAAGCAAATACTGTTGAATTATGATGCATGGAGGAGATTGTAATCATTGCAATGAAATGATGATTATAAAACCGATGTTCTTCCATGTAAACTATCACTCAATTCACAATAAAAACTTATGAAAAACAAAATACTCTGTGGAGCTCAGCTTTCTTCTGAAACACATGGGGTTGCCCTGAGTTAGAACAGACTTGATGGCACCCAGCTTTTTAAAATTTTTTTCCCTTCCAAATATTCCCACTGACTCACTTCTTGATACTCCCATACCCCCAGGTCCCTATAACCCTGTAGATGGCACTACACAAGGAAAGTCAGGATGTGGCATCTCTAATTTGTCCTGAAAATTGTCTCACCCCTTCCACCTTCAGCATATAACATGGCTCCTCAATACCTCAAGTTGGCTGGACCAGCCGCCCTCCCCAGGCAGAGAGGCAGGGGGTTGGCAGGACAAAAGCTGGCGTAATGAGCAGGGAGACACGGGCACAATTACCTAGTGGGGGTCTGCCTGCCCAAGTCAGTGTTTCTTGGGATATCTCTAAAGACAGACTTTCTTAAACTTCCTGTTATCAAAAAAATCATGTAAACACAATAGTCAAGATAGAAGCATATCTGTATTCCATCACTCAGCATCAAGAATTACAACTTTACAACATGTTCTTTCTATTTAATCTTCTTCTTAATTGATTAAAGGAGCTCTGGTAGCGTAGTGGTTACAAGTCAGGCTGCTAACCTCAAGGTCAGCAGTTCGAAACTACCAGCTGTTCCACGGGAGAAAGATGAAGCTTTCTGCTCCTGTAAAGATTTACAGCCTCAGAAACCCTAGGCAGGGTCGCTATGAGTCGAACCAACTCCAAGGTACAGCACCACCACCTGATTGATTGGACTCCATTGGACTGCGAACCATAAGGTCAGCAGTTCAAACCTACCGGCTGCTCCTTGAAAAGTCTATATAGGGTCACTATGATTTGGAACTGACTTGACGGCACTTAACAACAACAACATTGATTCATTGATTGCTGCTGGAGTGTTTTAAAGCAAAAGATTCTTACCATTTAACGTAAATGGTTGATCATTAACTCTCAGGATTTAAAAAGAAGACAATGCTGTTTAATTTCAAACAAAATGAGCAAAACTTTAATACCATCCAATTCCATGCTCAAATTCCCCTGATTCTCTCAAAAATGCCACTGAACAGTTTATTTCCTTGAATGGGAATCTAGAGAATGTGTTGCAATTGGTAGTTACCTCTTACAACCTTCAATCAATAACATTCCTCTTTTGCATGGTATTTATCTGCTTTAAAACTGAAAGTGGGTGTCATTTGTCCTACAGAAGGTCTCACACATTAGACTTAATTGAATGCTATCTTGTTCCTTTATCTGTATCTTTCCTGAAATCTAAACGTGAGATCTAGGCTTGACTTAATGTTTTTGTTTTATTTTAAATCAGATCACTTAATAGGTAAGTTGCCTGTAGTATTTTTTATTGCAACACTTCAAAAGGCCCATAATTTCTAATTGACCCATAATTATAGGTGATACAAAGGATTAGTGGGTCCAGGTGTTGAGAGCCTCACCCATCATAAAGTTGACTTTCAATCTTTCATTTTATGTTCACAGAATCCACTGGTAATCTTTACCCAGATCCTGGGTCTCATTAAGCCAGTAAAACCAGCTGCCATTAAGTCGTCTCAGAACCATGCTCCAGAGGGTTCCAATGGCTGAGTTTTCTCAAATAGATCAAGGCTTTTTGTTCCAAAATGCTTTGAGCAGACTCAAACTCCCAAAGTCTCAGTTAGCACCATGTACACTAACCGTCAGCATCACCCAAGGGCTCCAAGTGTTTCATTAAGTCTATAAAAATCCCACTGTCCAGCTGAGGACACTAGATTCATGGAAAGAGAGGGACTGAGTGCTGGCCACCAGGAAGCAGGCTTGCAGAATGCGCCCTTCGGTTGTTTAAATTATTATATATTCCTGAGTGTGTTTGTGTACATCTCCCCACCCACCTACCCACCCACCCCAAAGAAACTAAAATCAGAGGGAATGGAAGCAAATACTGTTGAATGATGATACATGGAGGAGACTGTAATCATTGCAATGAAATGATGGTATAAATCCAATGTTCTCCCATATAAACTATCACTCGGTTCACAATAAAAACTAATTTTTTAAAAAAAATAAAGAATGATATTGTTTATATCTATGGGATTTCATGAAAACTGTGTATCAGTTTGAGGATACTGACATCTTTACTGTGTTGAGTTTTTCAATCCATGATGATAGGATGTCTCTCTAGTTTTCTTTTTAAGATCATTCCTTTCATCAACACTGTGTTATTTGCAGCATGCAAACCTTAAACATGCTTCCTTAAGATTTATTCATCTTATATTTTAGTGATTATAAATGGTGTTGTATTTTAAATATCAGTGTTCTCATATTCATTGTTAATGTTAATGTAAAATTTATTTTTGAATGTTAAAAAAAAAAAAAATCCCATTGTCTTTGAGTCGATTCCAACTTTGACCCTATAGCTGAACTGCCCCCATGGAGTTCTGAGCCTGTAGTCACCGGTGGTGCCGTAGGATAAGCACTGGATTGCCCATCCCAAAATCAGCAGTCCAAACCCACAGCCTCTCCTTGGGAGAAAGATGAGGCTTTCTGCTTCCATAAAGACTTACAGGCTCCGGAACTCTATAGAGAGTCACTGTGAGTCAGAACCGACTCCAAGGCACTTACAACAACAATCTTTGTAGAAACAGACTGCCAGATCTTCCTCCATCCTGTGTTCAAGCCACCAACCTTTCTGTTAACACCTGAGTGCTTAACCACAGCGTCACCAGGTCTCCTTAGTGTTTCATTTAAAAGAACCCCAGCCGGGTAAAACTTCTCCTTAGGGTTTCTGGAACTGTGAATCTTTCTGGCAGCAGACATGGAGGAACTGTTGGGTTTGAACCGCCGACTTTGTAGTTAGCAGCCCAACACTTAGCTCACCACACCACCAGCACTCCTTGATGTTTCATTAAAACAAACAAACAAAACAAATCCTTTGCACTGAGTTGATTTTGACTCTTAGCAACCCTGGATAGGGTTTCCAAGGCTGTAAATCTTTACAGGAGCAGAAAGTCTCATCATTTGAACTAGCAACCTCACGGTTAGCAGTCCAGTGCTTATCCTACAGCACCATCAGGACTCCGAGCATTGCATTGTTGTTAACGTTGTTGTTAAGTGCCCTCAAGTTGATTCTGACTCACAGGGACCCTGTCTACGGTTTCAGAGGCTTTTTAAATCTTTGCGGGACCAGAAAGCCTCATCTTTCTCCCACAGAGCAACTAAGAAGCTTAAACTTTGGACCTTGTGGTTCTCAGCCCAGTGTTTATAGTGTGGTTGTTGTTGTTATTGTTGTTAAGTGCCCTCAAGTTGGTTCCGACTCATAGTGACGCTGTATAGGGTGTTTGAGGAGTGGCTGGTGAGTTTGAATCACCAACCTTTCCGTTCAAACTGACCTTGTGGTCCAGCGCTTATCACAGCGCCACACCAATACTCCTACCGTATGGAGGGGGTTGCAAACTATGGCTTCCTAGACCGTCCCCGTCTGCATTACCTCACTGAAATTCTTCAGTAAAGAACTTTGCCTCCTCAGCTATTCGTGCTTACCTGAAATATAGTTCATATAGAAAATATAGTTCAAGATTCATGGTTCATTCCCTTTTGTCCATCAATTGTTAAAATAATAAGCTGGTGCCCTAGCAATCTTCAGTAATGACAAATCAGGCTTTTTATGATATTATATTGAGCTCAGGGATTTTTATAGATTTGACTTGCTCCAACCAACTTTATGTGATGCACAAATCCCCCTCCTTGGGCTACTAGAAGCCTTTTCATATTAATACCTGTGCCTTTTGACAAACAGTCACTGACTATAGCCAACTTTCTGGATTTTTAAGACGTCATATCTATTTTTAGTCCAGTCATAGAATCAGTTACTTCTTCAAAAACTTACTGGATCTTGTTAATATTAAATATACTTAGAGGCCCTGAGCTAGACCTCCAGCTGTTTACTGTTACTTTGTTTACTATATTGTCATGGTTTTTCAATGGACTGAGTAGGAAATACACATGCTGTTAGAAAGGAACTAGTTCATCACTACAAACTTAACTTCCAATTCCACCGTCAGGTTACAGAGTTTTATTTAGCCTTTTCTTTTTAAAATTTTGTTAATTAACCTTTTGTCATTTTAGCAACATTGGGCAGGTTCAGTCTACCAGTATCATTGTTTTATCCCTCCAGAATGAAGGGTAAATTTTAGTAACATTGTTTTCAAAGATAGAGTCATCAATACTGAAACAGCATTTCCTCATGCAAACAGAAGCTCACTTGGTCTCTACAAAGGGTTTGCTCCTTAGGGAGACTAAATTCAAAATGGCTTGTGGTGGGTTTTTCTGTTCTTTTCTTCCGTTGTATAAAATGCCTATTGTATAATCCATTCTTGCGTTTCAAGTTGACTAACTCATAAAAATGTGCAATCCACAACCCTTTGTAGAGAGGTATACTGTATGCATGTCCAGAGCAACTGAAAGATAAAAATGTATAATATTGAGTACTACATTCAGTTCCGGATCTACTAAAGAATTTCCCTTTTGCTCAGATCATGGAGACTTTTAGAAGACTGGGAGGCAGTGGGAAGGTCGGGATGGGTGCTTGTTTTCTTGTACGCATCTTTCTAAGCTGAGTTGAGAAAGCTTGTTACTGAGGTGGAACTGATAGGAAAAGCATTTTATAGAGAAAAGAATGCTTATGTAGGTAGTACTTTTTTTGGTTTAATATTAGTAGTAGTATTGTGAATTGAATGAAGGTTTTACAGATAAAGTTCAACAGTTTGACATTCAACAAATAACACACTTTGTTTCAGTCTTCTCAGTGGAACACTAGTCATCTGCTTCCGCACTGAGACTTCGGTTTCCCTCCCACCCACCTTCCCACCTTCTCCCCGTTGTTCTTAGGTATATGTTGTTCCTTTGAGTTTGAATGATTTGACCGCTCGTTCCGGAATTCATAGTGATCCTATCTTACTAGTTGTTACTGCTCCCCCTAGATACCTATCTGATGCTTGGCTGAAAGAGGGTGAGTTCCTTTCCAGACCTGAAGCCTGGGCCATAGTCTCACATTCCTCCAGTCTCTTTCAGACCAGTAGGCCCAGTCTTTTTTAAAAGAAATAATAATTTTGAGTTTTGTTCCACACATTATGCCGTTTTACACAGGACCTTCCAATGTGATTCCTTTCAGAGCAGTTGGTGCTGGTAGCTGGGAACCTTCTAGTACTTACTTCTAGTCTCAGTCACGGGGACTGATGCTCCCTTAGTCGGTTGGACTAGTTAATACTTAGCGTTTTTGAATTTCCTTTTATACCAGAAGTCTTGATTCCTTTTGTTGTTGTTAAGTGCCATCGAGTCAGTTTCGACTCATAGCGAGCCTGTATAGGGTTTCCAAGGAGCTGCTGGTGAGCTTGAACCACCAACCTTGCAGTTGAAACCAACCTTGCAGTCCTGCACAGTAAAACCACAGCACCACATTAACCTTCTCTTGCTTCGAAACAACAGTAAAATAACTTATTTGCTTTAACCTGTTGTTGTTGTTAAGTGCTTCTGGGTTGATTCTGACTCATAGTGACCTTGTATAGGGTTTACGAAGAGTGGCTGATGATTTGGAGCCCCCAACCTTGCTGTTAGCAGTCCAGTGCTTATCCTCCAGCACTACACTAGGACCCAAGACACCTATGTGGTTTTGCTTAGTGCCGTAGAGTTGGTCCCAACTTCATAGTGTTTTCAAGGAGCATCTCATGGATTTGAACCTCCAACCTGCAATTCAATCAGACCTTGCGGTCTAGTGCTTATCCTAAAATGCCACACACATATAATAGTTTCAAGGTAACCGTAGCAATATTACCAACAACCAGATTTCTAGATGCATTTTCAGATTTTGATGTCAGAAATCCCACTGTGAATGTAGAGTCAAAATTCCGCATCTTAGATTCAGTGGAAGTTTCTGTTGTTATTGTGGGAGGCTATGTCAACAACTTGATAACAATTCTGCTCATTTGTTTCAGTTTTTACACAATTGTGAGGTACTGGGTTTTTTTGTTTTGTATGATTCTGTTGTTTTTGTAAAATCCCATGTAATATTATGGAGAATACACTGCACCATAGGTTCGGTTTGAACTGCAAGGCTAATGGTTCAGATTGGCCAGCGGCTCCTTGGAAACCCTATACAGGGTCACTACAAGTTGGAACTTAGTCCACAGCACTTAACAACAAGTCGACGGCACTTAACAACAACAACAAAGTAAAACTATCAAATAAGAAAATCTCCTTTCCACTCCTGCTCCTTCCGGTTAATTAGTAACTTTGCATTCATTTGGGGTTTATTCTTCAATGATTTCTTATAGAAAAAAAAAAAATGTGTATAGTTATCTATTGCCATTGAGTTAATTCTGAATCATAGTGACCTTACATAGGGCTTCTGAGACTGCAAATCTTTACTTTTAGCTTTTTTACTTGCAATTCTATTTTTCCATAAACTGTTAGAAACCCTCTTATATATGTATATCACACACACATCAAAAAAAAGTAACAAGCTATAACCTGGCTGCTTTCCCCTCCCACTGTTTTTATTTAACTAAAACTTATAACCCTGAGCGCCCTCATTCCTTTTCTATGTGCCTTCATGTGGGTGCACGATAGTTTATTGTACTCGATTGCACAAACGCACTATAGTTTATTCATGATTCTCCTACTCATGGACACTCGTGGAACGTTCCTAATCTTTTTTGATGACAAATACTGTTGAGATGAGTAATTAATTCAGCCATACACCTACTTTTATTATTACTATTATTATCTTTGGGATAAATCCAGGTATGTATAATTTTGCTAGATAAGATCAAAAGGGATGGAGCCACCCAAATGGAATTTTGCTGATCTGCACAATGAGGAGTAAAGTGCGGAAAGAGCAGCCCTAAACCACCACCCAAGCCCGTCCCCAGGGCAGCCTCCCAGTAGCTTTAGGTAGAGACAGGTTTGAACTGGATCTCAGTCTCTCAGGAGCACCTGGGCCCTGGAGAAATTCCAGTTTCTTTGGCGGGAATGATAACCCATGAATAGGCTATCCATCCATGCACATCTCCGGCTCAGCAGACACTCTGGATGGTCAGTTTTGACAAAACACTTACAAAGGAATTCTTCCTTGATGCTTTCAGTTTGAAAGGAGCATTGCAAAAGTGTACAGCCTGTGAATGCTATTGTTAAGATCAATGTTCTATCTGACCCTGGTGATCTTCCTTTCCAAATGGAAGGAAAATGAATGTGGTTAGGATGCATTCAGTACTCATTCAACCAACATGCATTGAACACACCAGGCCAGAAATAAATACTGGAGCAGCCTACAGCTCATACTTCAGACATGGAATCAGGAGGGGCTAGTCCCTGGAGAAGGACATCATGCTTGATAAAGTGGAGGGTCAGCATAAAAGAGGAAGACCCTCCCTTCAATGAGATAGATTGGCACAGTGGCCGCATCAATGGGCTTAAGCATAGCAACAATTGTGAGGATGTAGCTGGACCAGGCAGTGTTTTGTTCGGTTGTGCTATGAATTGGAACCAATTCAACAGTCCCTAACAACAACAGCAGCCTACGGATCCGATTGAATCAAGCCTGTGGTTGTCTTAGGTTTGGCCCAGGCAGTGCTTCTGGAAAAAAAGAGAAGGATTTGTTGCTGTAACATTTAATCACTAGAGTATTTTCCATGAATATCAGACGTCTCACTTCTCTGGGAAACTTGATAGGCCTGACATTGGAGCTGAGGAAAGGCTGCCCCCTTGTGGTGGGAGAGCCCTACCAGTCATTCCATTTGCCTCCTGGGTCTTGGGAATCCTGCCCTAGACTGCACTGGGGGCAATGATGGCTCCAAGACAGAATTCTCACCTTCCATGTGGGAGACCCGAGTTAGATTCCCAGCCAGTATCTCTCATGCGGACTCCTGGTGTGGTGATGTGGGTTAATGCGCTGGACTGCAAAGTCCGTTTGAACCACAAGGTCAGCAGTTCAAGTTCACCAGTCGCTCCTAAGAAACCCTATCCAGGGTCGCAATGGATGGAAACCGATTTGATGGCACTTAACAATACTCCTAATACAGGGTATCAACCCCCTCTGTCACTGGGGGCTTGCGTTTTATGATGCTGCGTAGGGAGTTCTGGTGTGGCGCTGTGGGTTAATACACCAGACTGCAAAGCCGTTTGAACTGCAAGATCGGCGGTTCAAGCTCACCAGCTGCTCCTCGGAATCCCTATACAGGGTCACTGTGGGTCGGAATCGACTCAATGGCACTTAACAACAAGACTAGGTTCCAGTGGAGCTTCCAGATGAAGACAAACCAGGTGATCTACTTCCAAAAGTCAGCTAATGAAAACCCTATGGATCGCCGTGATCCAATCCACAGCCAATCACGGGGATGGTACAGGACCAAATAGCAGTTCATTCTTTTGTGCATGGGCTTCCTATGAGTCGGGGCCAACTCACTGACAGTTAATAGCAACAATCAAGACAAAACGCAGACCAAAACCCTTATGGTTTCCAAGGCTGTAAATCTTTACTGAGGCATGCTACCTTAGCTGTCTCCCACAGAGCAGCAGGTGGATTTGAACCACCGACCTTTCAGTAATCAACACCATACTTAATCCACTGCACTACCAGGGCTCAATCACGACAAAAGACCCTAAACTGCAAAATCCCTGAAGGCAGGGACCATGTCTCGTTTCTCTTTGGCTGCCCAGCATCCAGCCCAGCCGCACACGGAGCTCCCAGTGGTCCCTCAATAAGCATTTGTTGAATGAATAAAATATCTTTTGAATGCATGCATCAAATCATTTCCAATTTTAAAACTGTGCAGTTATAATATTGCCCTAATCTAGACCTTTGAGGCAGATGGGTGACACAAGTGTCCTAACTGGGTTATCCCACCCCCTAAATCCACTCATATGTCAATGAACTGACTGTGGCCCACAAATTCCTCACTCTGTAATTCAACCTTTCCTCGCTAAACGAATGCATACTCGACAAGAGCCCTAGGAAGATTTCAGGAGATCATGGGTACCAAAACGGTATCTGATACTTATCTTTTTTTCATCACAATTTATTGTTAATTTTTTATTGTGAATTGAGTGAAAGTTTACAGATCATCAGTTTCACATACTTCATTTCAGTGCAAAGGCTGCAAGCTTGGTTTTGGCAGTTTTTATTGCAAGAGAACCAGTCTCCTCATTCTGGGTTAGGTCTTGATTTTTCCGGCATAGCCCAGAGGAAGAAGTTATGATTAAAATCTCTGAATGCTAAGAATTGTCTGAGCCCTCTGGCTTGCTTTTTTTTTTTTTAAGGGTTTACCATTTCTTATCAGGTTCCACTAGACCCTCAAGGGGAGGCTTGGTTGAGGTTGGGTTAATTGAGTGTGTATATAAGAGCAGCTTCGGAATCACTATTCTATAGAACTCCACTTGCTCTGAGTGCTTTGATCCTCTGAAGGAAACATGAAGTGGTTTTGGGTCCTGGGACTGGTGGCACTCTCAGAGGCCTTGGTCACGTAAGTCTGGGGACATGGGCTCTCTTTTATTGCTCTTTGTTACCTTCTAGACCTTATTCTCCCACACATCCAGGAGTGCAGAAGGAAACACCATAATTTCTTTTTGTTTTTCAGCTTTGTATTGTGACTTACATGAAAGCTCACAGAGGAAACCAGCTTTTCATTCACCCATGCATACACATTTGCTTTTGTGTTGTGGATTGCAACCCCACAATGTAACAGCACACTTCCCACTTCCTCCCTGGGAATTTCCAGTTATCTTTCCTTCCTATCCCTTCTTGCATTCTGCACTTTCTTCCCTGGGCAAATACTACCCTTGTAATCATTTACTGAGCATCTTATAAAAAGTCCCCACAGTGTGGCTCAGGGGTCTTGGGGCAGGCCTGCAGTGTTGGACTACTCCAGGATTTTAGCACAGTCATGGGCTTTGTGAATGATGCTCCCTGGGATTGTTCAGTGCACGACCTGCGCAACTGTAAGTGTGGTCCGAACTAAGAACGGTGTTTTGCCCACATTTGTTTCTGGGGTTTCTCTTGGTTGTTTCTCTGTATGTGTCTCGGGGTCTCCATCTCTGCTCTTGCTTACTCACTTTCACCCTCTCCTCCTCTCTCCATCTTCCCTCCCTCTCTGGGTATCCTAGGTGTCACACTTGGTTAAATATTTAACTACTTAAACAAAGACTGGTGGTTCAAACTCACCCAGAGGTACCTGAGAAGAAAGGCCTGGTGATCTGCCTCCAAAAGGCCTTGAAAGCCCTATGAAGCAGTTCTGCTCTGCACATGTGGGGGCATCATGAATTGCACTTGGCTTGATCCCAAATGTTTGGGTTTTGTTTGGAGTAGGCAAGATCCCCATGTGTTTCTGTTTTTCACTCTGTCTCTCCTCTCTCATTTCTCCGAACTCTTCATCCCCTAACCTGCTCCCCGCCTCAGCCCCTGTGAGATGTCTCATGTCCTGGCTTCTTCTCTCAGCACTCTCTTCTGGTTGAACCCTGGAAAGAGATCAGGAGATCAGTTTCTAGAGTCTGCTTTACCACTAACCAGCAGCACGACCTCAGCCACATCTGAACTCTGTGTTCAGATTCCTTCGTGGTAAAAAGAGGATGGTGACCTGCTCCATCTCCCTCCTTAGGACTGCTTTGAAATGAGAAGACCACTAGGAATGGCAGCCATTGTCAAGAGTATTGGATCCTTCATCCTATATAATACTCAAAACATTCTATGTCAGACAGATGGAGACCCTGAAGCTCAGAAACGTCCTCTGATTTCCCAAGACGACACAACAGAACCTGGGTTCAAACCTGGAACCAATACTAGAAGCTGTCCTTCGCCTTGGATGGTCTCTACTGGCAATGAGAACATTACCACTGAAAGCGCAACTCCATCATAGGGCATCTGATTTCTATCTCTTCCCTGTTTTCTCTTCAAGGATCCCTTTGAAAAAGATCAAACCATTACGAGAAAGGCTCAGGGAAAAAAACCTGCTGAAAGATTTCCTGGAGAAGCACCCTCATTCTGCGATCTACAAGTATTTTGACAACCCACAGATAGAAGCCATCTCTTCAGAGCCCCTGAGGAACTTCCTAGATGTGAGTGTAATGGGAAGATGGTGTTGCAGAGCGCCCCCTAGTGCTCCTGCTGAGCATTGAGATTCATCTGGGGGTGGGACCCAGGATGTTGGGCTGGTACCCTGGCAACTCTCATTGTTGATCTGTGGTGACCAGGTGGTGGGTAGAGCATCCGTTTCTGTGCCAATGACACATCGCTGGGCACCTGTGAAATATGAACCTGGGTTTGAAGGACTTTGTACTTTCTGAACTAAATTTCTCATTAATTTCTCACTAAGGACAGTAAAACCAAAGTGCAAATCAAGTTTACTGTTCTGGATAGGGGGTACTCAGCCTCTTCAGCTACAAGAACTACATCCATTAAAAGTTACTGAGTGCCGTGGGGAGCACTGTTAGAATAAACTAACATTAAGATAAGCACTGGACTATAATCCCCAAGGTCAGCAGTTCGAGCCCACCAGCCGCTCCTTGGGAGAAAGATAAGGCTTTCTACTCCAGCAAAGCCTTAAAGCCTCAGAAACTCGATACAGTGTCGTTGAGTCTGAACCGACACGATGACACTTAGCAACAACACCATGGTCATTGTTATCAATAGCAAAAGGTTTTGTGTCTTTTACAAGGGGCCCTGGGTAACATAATGGTTAAGTATTCACCTGCTAACCTAAAGGTCGGCAGTATGGGACCACCAGCGGCTTCATAGGAGAATAGACCTGGTTGTCTGTTTCTGTAAAGATTGTTGTTGTGGTTGTTAAGTACCATGGAGTCAGTTCTGACTCATAGCGACCCTGCACAGGGTTTCCGAGGCTGTGAATCTTTACGGGAGCAGAAAACCTCATATTTCTCCCACGGAACAGCTGGTAGTTTCAAACTGCCGACCTTGAAGTTAGCAGGCCGATTTATAACCACTACACCTAAAAAACCCTATGAGACAGTCCTATGGGGACACTGTGAACTGGATTCGACTCAAGGGGACAACAGCAGCATTGTTCTCAAGAGGATACAGCCCAGGCAGAGAGACAGATGGGCAAGGAGCAAAGAGACATCAGATAACAGAGCGTGGTATTGGTATTCCAGGTTTTGAGTTTAGAGGAAGGAGTTTAGGGCCTGGGATGAACCTAGGAGGGCTGCCTAGTGGAGGAATAGTTAAAAGAGTTGCAGGGGTTGACTAGAGAGCTTCTCAAATGAAGGCACTGGTTTGAGCAGAGGCTGTGAGGTGAGGCAGTTGGACATTGAGGTCAGAACAGGGGGCCACCCTAAAGCAGGCAGGCACCCTGAGACTCCGGGGTGGCCAGATCTGCCCTCACTGCCTCTCTTTACCCGAGCAGCTGGCGTACATCGGCACCATTGGCATTGGAACCCCCCCTCAGGATTTCGACGTCATCTTTGACACGGGTTCTACTGACTTGTGGGTCCCCTCAATCTACTGCTTCAGCCCTGCCTGCAGTGAGTAGCCTGTCTTGTTCCCACCTGCCCCCTCCTTGGTCCTTGGAAGCCCTAAGTGATGTCAAGCCTTGTGTCCGCAGCCAACCACAATGCCTTCAACCCTCTGCTGTCCTCCACCTACCAATTCTTGGGTCAATCCATCTCCATTACCTACGGCACTGGGAGTATGAAGGGGTTTCTCTCCAGAGACGTTGTTAAGGTAGGACAAAAGCAGAGGCTCAATTAGGGGCACCTGCTCTTCCCAAAGACCCCCAGCAGCTGGCCACCCAGCCTGTGGGGCTGTGTCTCTGGGGGTAGTGCCCTGTTGCCCCGGCCCCAGAAACTGTAGGACCACCAGGCTGGCAGTCCTTGGGGTCAATGGGTTTGCAGCCCCTATTCTCAAAGTTGGACCAAGGGAGACTTTTACCAGGAGCGTGGAGAGAGGTAGGCAAACTTATCTATTTATGTGTGTGTGTGTGTGTGTGCAATAAAAAATATATACATAAAACATTCACCAGTACAGCCACCACATTAATAATTCAATAATATTGGTGGCAATTCTCTTTGTTGCATCACTGTTGCTTTTGTTAAATGCCATCAAGTCAGTTGTTACTCACAACAACCCTATATAACACTTCCAAGGAGTGGCTGGTGGATTTGAACCACTGACCTTGTAGTTAGCATGTATCACTACTCTTTTCCAACGTCTTCTACCACTATTAACATAAGCTCAATGCTTTCCAAACAAAAACTCCCTTTCCCCCTCCTGCCCATCTCTGGTAAGTGTCAATAACCTTTGGTTTCCATAAATTTGCTTATTTTATGTTCATTGTGTAGTATTTGTTCTTTTTCAACTATTTGCTCCACATAATGTTACAGAGGTTCATCCATGTTGTGGTATGCATCACAGCTTCATTTGTCTGTTTTATAGTTCCATAATACTCCATCATATGTATCTACCTTTTTTCTTTATCCATTCATCTGTTGGTGAATAGTTCGGTTGTTTCCACCTTTTGACTTTTGTCAAAAGTGCTACAATGATGAACAGGCTTTGTTTGCATCCCTGCCTTCACTTTGTCTCAGATTCGGTTGCTGAGTCATATGGTCATTCTATGTTCAACTTTTTGAGGAAAAGGGAAACTTTTCCATCGTGGCTGTATCATTTTACATCCTCATCTTCCATGGCTGAGGGCTCCAGTTTCTTTACAACCTTTGGCAATACTTGCTTTTAATCACTATCGTTCTAATGGGGGTAAGATGATAATTTATCATGGTTACAATTAGCATCTCTCTACAATGGTTCACTAAGGAGCTCTTGTAGCTTAGTGGTTACGAATCGGGCTGCGAACCTTAGGGTTAGCAGTTCAAAACTACCAGCTGTTCCATGGGAGAAAGATGAGGCTTTCTGCTCCAGTAAAGATTTGCAGCCTTGGAAACCCTGTACAGGGTCGCTATGGTTCAGAATTACAACAACAATAATGGGTCACTATGAGTTAGGATGGATTTGAGGGCATCTAGCAAAGCCATTTGAACTGCAAGGTCAGTAATTCAAGCTCACCAGCTGCTTCTAGGAAGCCCTATACAGGGTCGCTGTGGGTCAGAACTGACACAACGGCACTTCACAACCACAATAATAATGACTAAAGATGTTGAGCATTTTTTCATGTGCTTGTTGAACATTTGCATGTCCTCTGGTGAATTATCTGTCTGTTCAAGTCTTTTGCCTACTTTTTGTTTTTAATTGAGTTGTTTATCTTTTTGTTAAGTTGTAGACTATATAGAGATATACTCTATCCCATTGGTCTATAGGTCCCATTGCCGTACTAGTACCCGGCTGTTTTATTGACTGTAAGCTTATAATGGAGCCCTGGCCAGGCGCTGCTGGTTAATGCGCTGGAATGCAAAGTCAGTTTGAAACTCAAGGTTGGCAGTTCAAACTCACCAACCACGCCTCAGAAACCCTATACAGGGTCTCTATGAGTCAGAACCGACTCAACGGCCCTTAACAACAACAAGGGTTTCTAGTATGTTTTGAAATCCGGAAGTATCAGTCCTCGTCCTTCAGTCTTCTGACTCATGATGAGCCTGTAGGTCAGAGGAGAATGATCCCCATTGTTTCCAAGGCTGTAATCTTTATAGGAGCATACAGCCACATCGTTCTCCTCCAGAGCAGCTGTTGGTATGAACCACTGACTTTTCACTTAGGGGCCAACTGTACTACCAGGGTTCCTTACTAGAAGCTGAAACAGACAAGGACCTCCCCTTAGAACCAAGCCCTGAGTTCAGACTTCTAGCCTCCTGAACTGTGAGAAAGTCTATTTCTGTTGTTGAAAGCCATCCCCTTGTGGCGCCACTGAGACGCACACTTACATCCAAAAGAGTGCTTCCCAGACAGAATTTTCATAGGAAACATGTCAGCTTGCACAG
>NW_006408828.1:1078096-1092582 GCF_000296735.1 Chrysochloris asiatica
CCGATTCGTAACCACTACGCTACCAGAGCTCCTTGCCATCAGATGGTAGAGAGACCAAAAAGACGATGCTGCAGTCTGCGTATCTAGGGGAGCCACAGAACAGGCGCTGGGCCCGGGAGGGGGCTGGAGAAGCAGGCTCAGAGGGGACCACAGCAGGCCACACATAGAACACACATGAACATACTGCCTGTTACTGCTTGTTGGATTTATCTGGGGTGTGCTCTGTGGCAGAACCAAGGCTCATTTCCTGTCTGAGGTACTTGTAGCAACTCCTCACCCACTGCCCAAGCCTTTACACAGGGACCCTCTCTGCTCTCATAGGTTGCAGGGATGCTTGATGTGAATCAAGACTTTGGCCTGAGCACCCTGGAGCCCGGCGAGTTCATGGACAAAGCTCCCTTCGACGGCATTCTGGGACTGGCCTTCCCCTCTATTGGCTTCAAAAAGACCACCCCCGTTTTTGACAACCTGTGGAAACAGGGTCTTATTTCTCAGAACCTGTTTGCCTTCTACTTGACTGGGTAAGTCTGGGCTAGAATAACAAGAATGAAAACAACAACAACAATAAGACAGTGGCCATTGAATTGATTCTTGGTAGAACTGCACCCCATAGGGCTTTCAATGGCTGATTTTTCAGAACGAGTTTGCCAGACCTTTCTTCTGAGGTGCCCCTGGGTGAATTCAAACCTCATATCTTTTAGTTAGCAGCTACAGACTTGAGGGCTCCTAAGTGTGTTCTAGACAAGCCACATCTCCAATGAGGTTACTGGAAAATATGAAAATTATAATCTAGAAGTTTCATTAGAGATTGTCTAGTTCCCCAAACCCACTGCCATTGAGCTGATTCTGGCTCCGAGGTCCCCTACATAGGGTTTCTGAGCCTGTCAATCTTTACAGGAAGAAACAGCCTCATCTTAGCCCCACGGATCTGCTGGGGGTTTGAACTGCTGACTTTGCGGTTAGAGACCCAGCATCTAACCCATAGCACCACTAGGGCTCCTTAGTCTAGTCCAGGGGTTGGTAAACCACGCCCCCACCACCACCACCAAATCCAGCCTATGGAATTTTTGTGCATAAATACGGAAGCACAGCTAGGCTCATTCATTCCCACATTACCGGTGGCTGTTTGTGCATGACAACAACAGTGTTCTGTAGAGCTCCCATAGCCCACACCACCTAAACTGTGGACTATTTGACGCTCTACAGACAGGAGACCACTCTTTTCCTTATTGGCAGGAAAAGCTGAAGTCCTCTGACGGCCAAGGGTCGGGGGAGGGTCAGGGGAGAGGGGAGAAACGAACAGAAAGGACCCTGTGTGCTTAGCCAAAGGTTGAGGTGGCGCCCACAGGTCTACGTAGGAGGCAGGAAGGTGTGGTAGCTAAGACTCTGGGCTTGGAAGGGAGCCTGAGTTCAAACCCCAGTTCCGTAGCATGAACTTTAATGATTTAACTTCTCTGAGCTTCAGGGAGGATCCCTGGTGATGCTGTGATTAAGCACTCTGCTGCTAGCCAAAAGGTTGGTGGTTCAAACCCACCAGCTACTACATCAGCAGAAAGACATGACCGTCTGTTTCCATAAAGATACACAGCCTTGAAAACCCCATGGTTCCTCCTTCCTGTAAGGTCACACGAAGGTAAAGGGTGAAGCCTCAGGAAGTATGAAACCTCAAGAATAAGTGCACCCAATCAAAGGAGATGATTCGACAAATAATGTGCTGAGCACCAATCTGTGCCCTGTATACATGAAGGAGATAGAGATGGGAGATAGAAGGCAGACAAGAAATACACAAATTAACATATGAAAGATCCCATAGTCCTAAGGGTGACAGACCAGAGGAGATGGAGGTCTGCCCTGTGAATCGACTTGGGGCCAGCCCTCTTCTGAAGCGTGGGGATGGTTGAGCCCAGATCTGAAGCCAGACATTCCAGTTGACATCTCAGCTCCCTCTTTCATTGACCGACCTTGGGCAGGTACCTAACTCCATCCACCAAGTGGGGATCACAGCAGTGCCTGTCCCACAGGTGTGCTGGAGCTAGGCTGCGTCAGCAATGTCAGAATGGTGCCTGGCATCAGCCCCTCACGATGAACCTTCCTCCTTCTCTTCCCCCTTCAGCAAGGAAGACAACAGCAGCGTGGTGATGTTTGGTGGTGTGGACCCCTCCTACTACACAGGGAATCTTCAATGGATCCCACTGACCAAGACCACCTACTGGCAGTTCACCATTGACAGGTAAGGTCCTCCCTCTGATTTCTGTGTCATGCGATGCCCCCACATAGACACACACAACCACACACAGGCATAATATACACACCATCACACACAAAGAGACACAGACATACACACACAGTCACACACAGAGACACAGGTATATACACACCATCACACACACAACCACACACAGGCATACACACGCCATCACACACACACAGAGACACAGACATACACACAACCACATACCATGATACACATGATCACACACAGGCACAATCACACAGATACACATACAGACATACACGGTCACCCTCACACACACACATCATGGTGACCCCTCCTGACAGCATCTTGAAGCAGAAGAGAAGAGGGTGGGGAGGGAGGCAGACCAGCCTGCAGAAGTGGAAATCACATCTGGCAAGAGTTAAGAGTTGCAGGCGGTGAGGGGAAACTGCCTGCCGGATGAAGAGGGTGGGAAGCAGGGTCTAAGGACCTGAGCATGAAGGTGAAAGAGGAAGCAGACAGAACTGTACCCATCAGAACAGGCCTTTGAGAGGAACAGATTTTGTGACAATAGCTAAAAATGTCCTCTGGGGGTGTCCATAGTGGATTGCCTAATCCCTGGCTCCTAGAGAGCTGGACTCCCTTCCTATCCCCACCCGCACAGAGCTGGGGGCTGCTGGGGAGACTGCCTCTTCCACCCTGAGCTCATAGCTCCCCTCCATCCACTCTGAGCCCAGGCGGTCCTACAGCTTGACTCCATGAAGCCCACAGTTGGTCAGACCCAGGAGCCAGTTTTCTGGTTGTCCTCACTCATTCCTGCACAAACGTGTTATAAATACCCTTGAGGGAGGCACAGAGCATACAGGCTTCCTCGTGGAGAGGGGCACATGTCCAAGACACAGCCGGTCACCTCAATCATCCAGGGGCCTGGGTGTGATGGGGGCACCCAGGAGAGCAGCCTGAAACAGTGGGGGTGGGGGGAGACTGCCCCAATAATGTGACAATCCAGCAGAAACCTGGGGGGTGAGGAGAAATTAGCCACACAAAGAGGGGTGGGCAGGGGCATCAGCACCTGCAAGAACTGGAAGGTCAGAAAAGGTCAGTGTGATCCCAACAATAGGAAAGAGAGAGGGTGAGTTGCACTGAAGGGAAGCAGCGGGGAGGAAATAGGGATCTGGTGGGCTGTGCAGTGACCCTGGTGTTTGCTTTGTCCCCCTCTCTCAGCATCTCCATGAACAAAAGGATCATTGGCTGCCAAGGTGGCTGCCAGGGCATTTTGGATTCTGGAACGTCTTTGTTGGTTGGACCAGAATATACTGTCCTCAACATCCAGAGGGTCATCAACGCCAGGACCTCTTATGGTGGCGAGGTACTGGGTCATTCCAGAATGTCACTCTTGGGGTTGTCCACACATGGAGGGATCCATTGGGCCAAACTTCTCCCTCCCTCCTTTCTCTGACAGTACATCATGAACTGCAACGCGATGACAACTCTCCCTGATATCATCTTCACCATCAACGGAGTTGACTACCCAGTGCCAGCCACAGCCTACATCCGAAAGGTGAGAGGCTGATCCTCAAGTCCTAGGATTTGCCAGAATTGTTAGACCAAGACTGGGAGGGAGACGCCCCCTGTAGGCCAAGTGTGACATTGCAGGTTAGTCAGGCCCACCTGGTTTAGCTGGTCCCTCCCACAAAACAAACACCTTGATAGCAAGGAGGAGCCAGGGACTTCATCACTCTCAGGTAAATGCTGAGTAGGCACACCATGTTAGACACAGTGCTAGGCATAATGAGGAGGGGGCACTAAGGGTCCAGCCCCCATGAATTTGCAGTTCAACCAGGAAGCTCAGAGACATGAACACAGAAAGTCAGCTGTAACCATTCTTAAATGGACCAAAGGAATAGAGAGAGTTGGCCAAGGACAGATCTGATGTATTGTCCCACCATGACTATGAACAGTGCCTTCTTCCTAGCTCAGAATCGCCCTGGGTTGGGTTCTACACTGAATCCTTGCTAAGCCTCACCTCCCTTCTCTGAAGAATGGTGTAACCGCCCCTCCCTTTGTAGGGAAGTTAGGGATTGGTGTGAATAAAGGACACACAGGACCCTACAGCACCTGACACATCACTGATGCTCAGTAAATGGGATTTCAAAGGAGGCTGGATGGGGTCAAAGGCTTGGAGGAAGAGAGGGCCTTTAAACAATTCTAGGCTTCATCAACCAGCCTGAAGGCACTTAACAACAAGAGGCTTCATTAAGGAGTCTCTGGGTGGTGTAAATGGTTAAGAATTCCGCTACTAATCAAAAGATCCGGCACTTTGAATCCACCAAAAAGGTGCCTTCCTCAGAAGAAGGCCTGCCAACCCACTTCCAGAAGGTAGCAGCCATTGAGAACCCCATGGAGAGCAGATTTATTCTAAAGCATACGGGGTGGCCATGAGGCTGAACCAACTGAAAGGCAATTGCTTGATTCTAAGCTTAATTTCGTGGTGCTGCTGTCCCCCAGCCTCACAGAGAAAACTTCGTCCATGGAAATGTAGGCTCTGGATTGGGCTTCAGGCAAACGCTCCCCAGTCATACACACACACGTGCGCGCGCACACTGTTGGGCAATACAGCCGCCCAAGCAGACAAGTTGACAGGTCAGAGCAGCGTGTGGTGAAGGCCACAGTCTCCCAAAGTACCACAGGACATCACCTACCCAGCCTGGAGGGGCTGAGAAAGGCAGACATAACCCAGAAAGGCTTGCTCCCTTGGGTTTCAAATGCTGTAACTCTTTAGTGGCGCAGACAACCTCATCTTTCTACCGTGTGTCACAGCGAGGAGGAGGGAAATCACACTGGGAGGCTTCTGCTGAGATCCTGGATACTGAACGGGGCGTGGGTGGCACGTTCAGCTGACGCTGAGTATTTCTGCCTTTTCTAGGAGAGTTCCGCATGCTACAGCAACTTCGACGCGCTACCCCAAGGCTTTTATGGCCAGAACTGGATCGTGGGGGACGTCTTCATGAGACTCTATTTCTCCGTCTTCGACCGAGAAAATAACAGGATTGGCCTGGCGCCCGCAGCAAAAATCTAGGCTCCTCCACGAGCCCACCGCAATCAGGCGCACAGACATGCATGGCAGAAACCTCCCGACCCAGGGGAGCAGACTTGGATGAGGATCAGCGATGGACAAAAACCCAATCTCCTGGGAGATGAAATGACTTTATTTTTAATGGTGATAATAGGGTGCTATGATTGGCTCTTCTAGGTCAGGTGACCTCCCCTGTGATCAGCGGGGGATTGGCCGTTTCCTTCCAATCAAGAGGCTGGAAGCTGGGGAGGGCCGCCCCCCCAAAGAAAAGGGAGGGCGAGTTCTAGACCAAAGAAGGAGTTTGTGACCACTTCACTGATTATGCCGCCCTCCATTCAGAGGGTGGTGCTATGGATTGAATGGTATCCCCCGAAACCCCACCCCCAAAAAATCTGTGGATGTAATCCCATTTGGTAATAAGACTTTCTTTCTTATGTTAATAAGGTCAAATCAGTGTAGGAAGTGTCAAACCTAATGACACTAGAAAGCTAAGGCAAGAACTTCCCATGCCCCCTTTCCTCCCACAGGCCCCCCCCCCCCCCCCCAGTAGACAGAGACAGCATTGTCTGGGAGTCTGGATTCTGACTTCCAGCCTCCTAAATGATGAGAAAATAAATTTCTGTTCTTTGAAACCACCTACCTGTGGTTTGTCTTTTTTCCGCAGCACTAGATAATCAAGACAGATTTAAATAACGGTGGTGGTAGTGGCGGTGGTGGTTTTGTGCCTTGGAGTCAGTTCCGACTCACAGAGACAAAAAGAGAATCTATTCTTCTCATTGTCAAAGGATGTCCTGCTCAAACTGGGATGGGTCCACCCTGGCTCCCAAACAAAGGACTCTCCAGCCACCAATCTCTGTCACCTGCACCTGCAAAGGCCTTCCAGTTCTGTTCCCGAATGACAGGCCCATGTGGACCCCTGAGCCATCCCCATCTTTCAAATGCCCAACGTGACCATTCCTATGGCCTCAAACACAGTCTTGGGAAGGCAGTCTCTTAGACAAGGCAGATCCAGAGTGGACAAAGCCTTCATCCTTCCAGAACATGCCATGAATCCCTCAGAACGTCCTCCTGGGGTTAAGCTCTGAAGCCATTTGAGAGTTTGGGAAGTTTGGAGAACAACAAACATTCATTGCTATTTAACCGATTCTGACTCACAGCAACCGCCATGTTGCGGAGTAGAACTACTCCGTAAGGTTTTCTTGACTGTTGTTTTCAGGAAAGCACATCACCAGCTAGGCCTTATCTTCTGTGATACTTCTGGGTGTGTTTGAACCACCAACCTTTAGGTCGGCAATCAACTAACTGCAAACTGTTTGCGCTACTCAGCCAGGGATCTCAAATGACAAATATCATAAGGAGACTCAAGTGACCAGCTTGTTTGCAGAGCCCATTTGGCCAGGTCTTCATGGAACCCTAAGTATTGTCTCTCTTGGTTAGAATCCGCCAGCAATGAATAAGAATAACTCCAATGAGCTTATTGGGAACTTTGTGTATGTTCTCATTGTCTCCAAAACAGGTAACGTTGACAATGTACAGATGAGGGAGATCTACTTGGATCTGTCTGGCTCTAGACATATACCAGTTGTCACGGTGTGAACTCCAACTCACAACACCTCCATGAGTGTCAGAGGAGAACTGTACTCCACAGGGTGTCCAACGCAGGAGCTATATTGATTGGGTATCAAGCCCAGGTCTCCTGCATGGGAGAATAAGAACTGGAATTAAATGGATTCATCTATATTTATAGCATCACAGCTATGACTTGTTATTGTCAGGTGTCATCGAGTCGGAACCGACTCATAGCGACCCCATGCACAGCAGAACGAAACAATGTCCGATCCTGGGCCAACCTCACTACCACTGCCACACTTGAGTCCATCAATGATGCCACCTGGCTGATCCATCTCGTTGGGGGTCTTCCTCTTTTTCTCTGACCCTCCACCTTACCCAGCATGCCATCCTTCTCCAGCGACTGTTTCCTCTGGACAATATGTCCAAAGTAGGAAAGACGAAGCTTAGCCATCCTGGCCTCCAAGGAGCACTCTGGTTGCACTTCATCCCAAACAGATCTATTGGTTCTTTTGGCAGTCCATGGTACTTTCAGTATTCTCCTCCAACGCCATAACTCAAAGGCATCAATTTTTCCACGATCTTCCTTATTCACTGTCCAGCTTTCGCATCCATACGAGGCTATTTAAAAACAGCTATGACTAGACATAAGCTAAAAAATCAGCCCCATTGCCAATTAAGTCGATTCCAACTCAGAGTAACCGTCTAGAGGGTTCCCCAGGTGATACATCTTTATAGATGCAGAAGGGTTCCTCTTTCTCTCATGGAGTAACTAGTAGGTTTCAACTGCTGACCTTGTGGGTAGCAATACAGTGCTTATCCTACAGTGCCACCAGGGTTCTTTATAATGGTGGTGTGCTGTGAAGTTGGTTCCAACTCTCAGCGACCCTGCATAGGGTTTCCGAAGCTGTAAATCTTTACGGAAGCAGAAAGCCTCATCTTTCTCCTGTGGAACAGCTGATAGTTTCAAACTGCTGACCCTGGACAGGTTGTCGTGTGCCATGGAGTTGGTTCAGAGCGACTCTATAGGGTTTCCAAGGAGCAGCTGGTTAGTTTGAACCACCAACCTTGTAGTTCAAAGCAACCTTGAGGTCCAGTGCTTTAACCCACAGTGCCACACAGTAGCTATATTAATACATCTTCTTATAGTTCCCTTAGTTTACTCAATAGCTGCTTTTAAAAGCAGGGGAAAAGCAAAACATTATTTTAAGAGAGACAAAGAAATAGCCAATGGAGAGGAACCATATCTTTGCTGGGGTTGCCTGGGTTACTGCTGAAGCCATTTGTTTCCTGTAGAAAAGGCATCTCCAAGCAGACCGTCCTGGAGTCCTGGTGTGGTGATGTGCGTTAATGAGCTGGACTGCAAAGTTGATTTGAACTGTAAGATCAGCGGTTCATGCTCACCAGCCACTCCTTGGAAACCCTATACAGGGCCTCTATGGATCGGAACTGATTCAACGGCACTTAATAACAAAGCAGACCATCCGCTAAAGGCTGACCCCTGGTGGCCAAGGGCGATATCACACTGTTTGAGGTGATGGAAGAATTTTGTTGTGCTGCTATAGGCTAACCCCTGGACCACAAGGTGGGTTTGAACCCCAAGGCCAGTGGTTTAAAAGCATCAGTCGCTCCTCAGAAAACCTACACAGACTCGCTATGAGTCAGAACTGACTTGCCAGCACCCTAACAGCAGCAACACATTTAGCCTGGTGAGGCACTGTAGGATAAGCACTCAAATGCAAGGTTGATTTTAACTGCAAGATCAGCAGTTCAAATCCAGCAGCTGCTCCTCAGAAACCCTATACAGTGTCGCTATGAATCAGAACCGAAACAACAGGAATTTAGCAATAGGGAACATGTTGGCTCCACATAAGAAGTACTGGAGTGTGAACCACAAAGTCCATGGTTCAAGCCCACTAGCCTGTGTGCAGGGGGGGGCGGGGGGGGGAAGATGAAGCTTTCTACTTCTGCAAATATTTAAAGCCTTGGAAGCCTACATGGGGTCTCTGTGAGCCCTAACAAACACAACAGCACTTAACAACAACAATTTAGCAATATGAAACCACTGTTACGTAATTTCCCTTTAGACCCGATCGCTCCACATTGGCACAGTAGCGTGGATATAGGTATTCTGGTGGAGTTGAGTAGAATAACACCTATACTGATGTTAGGAGGCAGGGTTCTCATTGAGGACAGAGGAAGATATAAATATGAATGAGGAACAAGAAAGAACATGTGGTGTTGAATTGAAATCCCAGGTATCAGTATCTTCCAGCACACCTAGAGGGCAAAGCGTGACTTCTATGACCCTTTCCCACTGAAACCAGGACTCGAAGAAACGACTGCTCCCAAGACTCCAACAGAGGAAATACAAAATGAGCCCGTAGTGTCTTATTGCAAAAGATAATAAAGAAGTTGTTTCTAAAATGTTGGGACATGTCAGAAGAATACAGGATCCATGGAGAAAGAATAGTTTCTTAAACAAATTCTTGAAACTAGATACCCACAGGCCACTGAAGGAAGCTGGATTCCTGTAAGGGTACCTTATTGATTGAGTCTGTTCCAGCTCATGGCGACCCCATGTGCACGATTAGAACAGTGCTCCACAAGATTTTCAGTGGCTGACTTTTCAGAAGTAGATCTCCATTCCTTTCTTCCAAGGTGCCTCTGGATGAATTTGAAACTCTAATTGTGTGGTTATCAGCTGAGTGGTTGGCCGTTTGCACCATCCAGGGACTATATATGAAAAATTAACTTAAAATGGATTAAAGAGCTAAAACTATAAAACTTTTAGAAAAAAAAATGAAGGAAAACTGCCATGGTCTTGGATTTGGCAATGATTTCTTAAATACGATGCCAAAAACACAGGCAACGAATGGAAAAGCACATAGATTGGACATCATCTAAATTAAAAACTTTTGCATTTAATCACACTATCAAGAGAGTAAAAAGTAAAGCACAGAATAGGAGGAGATATTTTTTAAATTATACATATGATAAGGATTGAATATCTGAAGCACATAAAGAACTTTTACAAGTCAACAATCAGACAACAGTCCAATATAAAAATGGGCAAAGGATTTGAGTAGACGTTTCTACAAAGAAGATCTGAACTGGCTAATAAGCACGCAAAAAGATGTTCAACATTAATAGTTGTTGTTGTTAAGACCCATAGAGTCAGTTCTGATGCACAGCAACCAAAGACCTGCTGATGAGTTTGAATTGCTGAACTTATGGTTCAAAGCAACCTTGTAGTCCAGTGTTTTACCCCACAGCAACCAGGACTACAAATCAAAATCACAATGAGATACCATTTCCCATCGACCAAGAACGAAATGGAATGCATAAACACCGATATACTAGGCATTAGTGAGCTAAAATGGACTTGTATTGGCCGTGTTGACTCTGACAGTCACATGGTTTACCATGCAGGGATTGGCAAATTGAAGAGAAATGGCATCACATCCATCATCAAAAAGAAGATATCAAGATCTGTCTTGAAGTACAATGCTGTCTGTGATAGTATGATATTCATACATCTACAAGGAAGACCAGTTAATACCACTATTATTTAAATTTATACACCAACCACTAAAGTCAGTGATGATGAAATTGGAGAATTCTACCAACTTTTGCTGGAACTGTGGGCTAATGCATCAGACTGCAAAGTCATTTGTACTGCAAGTTGTTTGAGCTCACCAGCTGCTCCTTGGAAACCCTATACAGGGTCGCTATGGGTCGGAATCAACTTGACGGCACTTAACAACAGCAACAAACCAACTTCTGCAGTCTGAAATAGATCAAACATGCAATCAAGAGATATTGATAATTACTGGTGATTGGAATGCAAAGGTTGGAAACAAAGAGGAAGGATCAATTGTTGGAAAATATGGCCTTGGTGATAGAAATGATGCTGGAGATTGTATGATAGAATTTTAAAAGACCGATGACATCTTCATTGCAAATATCTTTTTTAAACAACATGAAAGAGAACTACACATGTGGAACTCACCAGATGGAATACACAGACATCAAATTGACTACATCTGTGGAAAGAGATGGTGGGAAAACTCCATATCATCAGCCAAAACAAGGCGAGGGGCAGACTGTGGAACAGATCATCAATTGCTCATATGCAAGTTCAGGCTGAAGCTGAAGAAAATGAAAACAAGTCCACAAGAGCCAAAATATGACCTTGAATATAGCCCACCTAAATTTAGAAATCCTCTGACGAGCAGATTTGAAAGGCATTAGACACTAAAGACTGAAGACCAGAAGAGTTGTGGGATGATAACAAGAAGATCATACTGGAAGAGAGCAAAAGGTCATTAAGAAGACAAACAAAGAGGAAAATACCAAAATGGATGTCAGAAGAGATTCTGAAACTTGCAATCCAATGTAGAGATGCTAAAGCAAAAGGAAGAAATGAGGCAGTGAAAGAGCTGAACAGAAAATGTCAAAGGGCAGCTCGAGAAGACAAAGTGAAATACTGTAACAAAATGTGCAAAGACCGGAGTTAGAAAACCAGAGACGAATCTGCTCAGTGTTTCTCAAGCTGAGGGAACTGAAGGAAAAAATCCAGCCTTGACTTACAATATTGAAGGGTTCTATGGGCAAAATATTGAGTGGTGCAGAAAGCATCAAAAGAAGATGGAAGGAATATACAGAATCATTGTACCAAAAAGAAATGATCAATGTTCAATCATTTCAAGAGGTAGCATATGATCAAGAGCCAATGATCCTGAAGGAAGAAATTCAAGGTGCACAGAGGCATTGGCAAAGAACAAGGCACCGGGAATTGATAAAATACAAATTGAAATATTTCAACAAACGGATGCAGCATTAGAGGCGGTCCCTCATCTATGCCAAGAAATTAGCAAGAAAACTTCTTAGAAACCAGGATAGTGAGACTTCAGCACTCCTACTTCGGATATGGTATCAGGAGGGACTAGTTCCTGAGAAGGACATCATGTTTGGTAAAGTGCAGGGTCCACGGAAAAGAAGAAGACCCCCAACAAGATGGATTGACACAGTGACCGCAGCAATTGGTTTATGTGTAACAACAATTGTGAGGATGGCACAGGATTGGCAGTGTTTCATTCTGTCGTCCATAAGGTGGTTATGAGTCAGAACTGACTCCACAGCACCTAACAAAAGCAACAGGCAAAAAATACATATATTGATCACGTGGAACCTCAGCAACTTAAGACAGAGCCATTGCCATGCTGCAATGAGTTTCAATGACTGGTAAGACTGAGGAATTCGCACTGACCGCCTAAGACAGGCAGCATCCCTTAAACAAACAATAAATAAGGAGGATTCGGATGCAGACCGTGCAGACCCGGTCAGGAGGCCAAGCCCCTGTGGGCCCAAGCGTTGTTGACCGTCCAAACCATAGGCTCTGAGGATCAGACTTTAGCTACCTAGTAGACATAGCAAACTGTCCCTCATCTGATTATTCAGTAATGCTTGTTAGTAATCTCATACATGAGCCCTGGATATCCACAGACAAATGTAAAAACCTTCCCTAAAAGCCAAGACTGTAAATTCCAAAGAGGCAAGACCCCCCCCCCCATCCAAAAAAGCTAAAGAGGATAGAGAGAAACACTGTTAACTGATGATATATGGAGGGGATAATAATCAATGTAATGAAACAAGCTATATGAATGGTTGAATGTGAAGCTGATGATGTGCCCTGTAAACTTTCACTCAATGCAAAATAAAAACATTTAATTTAAAAAAAAATACATATATTGGAATCTGTGTTTTTAGAGCAATACACACCATAGCAAGTCTACAAACAGTAATTTGACATAATCCAATATTCATTTATAAAGGTGACTCTGTTGGGTGGAAAAGAGATAAGAAGATAGAGTAGTTAAGAACAAAACACTGCCCAGTCCTGTGCCAACCTCACAATCATTGCTACGCTTGAGCCCATCACTGCTGCCAAAATGCTGATCCATCTTGTTGGGGGTCTTCCTCTTTTGCTCCAACCCTCTACGTTACCAAACATGATATCCTTCTCCAGGGACTGGTCCCCTCTAATAATATGTCCAAAATATGAGATACAAAGCCTGGCTATCCTGGCTTCTAAGGAGCATTCTGGCTGTACTTCATCCAACACAGTAATTATCATCAGTACATCTTGATTGCATGTTTGATCAATTTTAGACTGAAAAAGTTAGTAGAATTCTTCAATGTTATCATCACTGGCTTTCGTGGTTGGTGTATAAATCTGAATAATACTTGTATTAACTGTTCTTCCTTGTAGGCATATTATCCTATCACAGACAGTATTATACTTCAAGACAGATCTTGAAATATTCATTTGATGATGAATGTGATGCCATTCCTCTTCAACTTGTCATTCCCAGCATAGTAAACCATGTGTCATATTCAAAATGGCCAATACCAGTCCATTTCAGCTCACGAATGCCTAGAATATCAATGTTTGTATGTTTCATTTCATTTTGGACAATTTCAAATTTCCTAGATTCATACTTCATACATTTCGTGTTTTGATTATTGATGGATGTTACAGCTGTTTTTCTTCATTTTGAGTTGTGTCCCATCAGCAAATGAAGGTCCCAAAGGCTTTACTCTACTTACGTCATCACGGTCAACTCTACTTTGAGGAGGCAGCTCTTCCCCAGTCACATTTTGAGTGCCTTCTAACCTGAGGGGCTCATCTTCCAGCACTGTATCTGACAATAAATATTCTGGTGCTCTTCATCATGTTTCAATATTCAATATTATGGTACTGACATTGCTCCACTGCTATTCATAAGGTTTTCAGTGACTAAATATTCAGAAGTAGTCCATCTCTCCTTCTTCCTAGTCTGTCTTTGTCTGGAGCTCAGCTGAAACCTGTCCACCATGGGTGACCCTGCTGGTATTTAAAATACCCGTGTCCTCAGAATCACAGCAACTCACAAGCCACCACAGTACAACAAACTGACAGATGAGTGATGGAAATATATTTACAGATACATAGACCTATTTATAGACAGACATATGCATGTTATTTATAGATATTTTGATATTTATAGATATTGTTGTTGTTAAGTGCCATCAGGTCAGTTTTGACTCATATTGACCCCGTATAGGTTTTCTGAGGAGCAGCTGGTGAGCTTGAACCGCTGAACTTACAACCAGAATTTAAAATACATGCAGTTCAAACCAACTTTGCAGTCCAGCTCTTTAACCATATCAGACTCCTTATGTATGGATAGATGGCATTCATAAATATGTGTGTTATTTCTATATGTGTATATAATATTTAAGGAACTCTGGTAGCATAGTAGTTATGAATCGGGCTGCTAACCTCAAGGTCAGCAGTTTGAAACTACCAGCTGTTTCACAGAAGAAATATGAGACTTTCTGATCCCGTAAAGCTTTACAGCCTCAGAAACCTTATGCAGGGTCACTATGAGTTGGAACCGACTCCATGGCACACCACCATATAATATCTATAGATACATATCTATAGGTAAGGAGCTCTGGTAGCGTAGTGGTTACGAATCGGATTGTGAACCTCAAGGTCAGCAGTTCGAAACTACCAGCTGTTCTGCGGGAGAAAGATGAGGCTTTCTGCTCCCGTAAAGATTTACAGCCTCGGAAACC
>NW_006408828.1:1093472-1117714 GCF_000296735.1 Chrysochloris asiatica
CGCTAGTCTAGCCACGTCACTGTTGTGCACACGGATAGGTTGCTGCCCCTGAAGCTTCAACATACCTCTTTGGGTCCTTTCATCCTGCTGTGGCGTCCTTGCGTGGCGCCATTAATCAAGTGCCACTAACCAAAAAGTTGGTGGTTCAAACCCACCCAAAGTTGTCTCAGAAATAAGGTCTGGCAATCTGCTGCTTGCCAGCAACTAACAACAACAATCAGTCTGCTGCACTGATTCTCTAAGGCTGCTGTGACAAACTACCACAGTGGTTCATGGAACAGAAATGTATGTCTCACAGTTTGGGAGGCCGAAAATCCAAGATCAGGATGTCAACCATATTGATTCCTTCTGAGGCTTCAAGGAAGGGTCTGTTCTTTGTGGAGCCTCTCTTCTGGCTTCTGGTAGCTTCAGATGGTCCTTGACTTGCAGCTGTAGCTTCACAGGTGTCCTTCTTTGTCCCTCTGTCTCTATGACTCCTCTTTATAAAGACACCAGCCCTATAGGCCCAGGGCACACCCTACTCGGTACGGCCTCATGCTAACCTCACTGTCAACATCCTCCAAGAAGCTATTACCAAAAAGGTCTCATCCACAGGGACAAGAGTGAGGACTTGATCATATATTTTGTGGGAATACCTGTCCAACACTCTGGACATATAGCCCCTTCACTAAATATCTTCACTGAAACCTTTGGGCAGGTCATGTGCACATCAGTCTCTATGACCCTGAGACCAGAAGAAGTAGATGGTGCCCAGCTACCACTCTCAACCCCTGTTAGGCAGGGGGATCACATTACAAGATCCTGGATAGAGTGAAAGAAAATGTTAAACAAAACTGAAAATCATAAAAATACAGAATAAAACTCAAAATTACTGGTCTGATGGAAATTGAAACCCTCAAAACTATGGCTGTTAGTCACCCTTCAACCCTAGAACTGAACTCACCTTAATGGCTCAATTTTCAGCCAAGCAATTATTATGTTCTTGTTAGGTGCTGTCCAGTCGGCACCGACTCATAGTAACCCTATGCACAACAGAATGAAACACTGACAAGTCCTGTGCAAACCTCACAATCGTTGCTACGCTTGAACCCATTGCAGCTGCCACTGTGCCAATCCATCTCATCGAGGGTCTTCCTCTGTTTTGCTGATCCTCCACTTTACCAAGCATGATGTCCTTCTCCAAGGACTGGTCCCTCCTGATAATATGTATGAAGTATGAGAGACAAAGTCTGGCCAGCTTGGCTTCTAAGGGGAATTTTGACTTACTTCTTCCAACACAGATTGGTTTGTTCTTCTGGAAGTTCATGGTACTTTCAATATTCTCCTCTAACACCATAACTCAAATGCATCAATGCGTCTACTGGTCTTCCTTATCTATTGCCTACCTTTCACATGCATGTGAGACTATTGAAAATACCATGGCTTGGATCAGGTGCACCTTAGTCCTCAAACAGATATTTCTGCTCTTGAACACTTTCAACAGGTTTTGTGCAGTAGATTTGCCCAATGCGATACATTATTTGATTTCTAGACAATTTCTTCCATGAACATGGATTGTGGGTCCAAACAAAATGAAGTCTTTGACAACTTTAATCATTTCTCCATTTATTTTAATGTTATTTATTGGTCCAGCGGTGAAAATTTTTATTTTCTTTACATTGAGGTGCAATCCATGCTGAAGGCTGTGGTCTTTGGTCTTCATCAGTAGACAGCCCTGCAGTAGACGGGTCTTTGAGGTGAAAAATAACAGTAGGGAGGCATGTACGCCTTAGAATAATTAACCATTTGAGATCAAAAGGGCAGCATGTTTGCAAGGACAAAGTTCAGAAGACAAGAAGGGTTAGGAAAGAAGGAATAGAAGCGGGAACACAGAGAGGATGTGGCGTCCGTGGTGCTTCACTGAGGGGATTGCAATCAACGACATGAAACAAAATGAGTTTAAACTGTTGAATAAAAAACCCTACTTGCTCTGTAAGCTTTTACCCAATTCACAATAAAAAGTTTAGAAGTTAAAATAAATAAGTAAATCCTATGGATCACACAGTCACATGACTCACAACCAATCACAGGGGAGGGCACAGGATCGGGCAAAGTTTCTGTCTGTTGTGCATGGAGTTGACGTGAGTCTGGGGCTAATTCAACAGCAGCCAACAACAGCTGATTCTGTTCATTAAGGACAAAATGAATCTCTCTCAAACCTATTGCTTACCAAGTGAAATGAATGGATGAAACAGATGGATGGATGGATGGATGGATGGATGGATGGATGGATGGATGGATGGATAAGGAGATGAACCAGGCAAAGAGTGTATGTGGGTTATGGGTACTTGAGCAAGGTTGACGGTACAAAGCAGGAAGTGGGTATAAGACGTTGGCAATGTCTTCAACTTGGAGTTGCTACCCAGGCTCCAGCCTGGACCAAGGTATGAAGACCCCAAAGTCACTGCCATTGTAGATCATTTGGGTAGGAGGACCAGACTCTCAGCTACTGCAAGATGGACTTCACCCACCTGAAGCAGGGCAGGAGCAGGCACGGGGCAAGTCCTTTAAGTATCCTCCAGCCAACCCCAGCCTCCCTCTGCAGCAACAGAGTCACAGGTCAGAACCCGGGGCCTGAGTCACTGCCCAACAGATAAGATCAGAAAAGGCAAAGGAGGTCAGTTCAGAATAATGTGATCACAGAGCTACTGAGGACATAGGAACTGGGTGGCATGGGGCGGGGCTCACTAGTGGTGGGACCTTGACTTCCATCCCCAAGAGGAGTTCACCCCAGGCCACACCATTCAGGAGAACCACCATAAGGAGAAGCTGAGGACTATGAGGGACAGGCGAGGCCCCAGCTTTGAGACTGCAGGCCAATTCCTTGGTTCTGTTCCAGCTCCCAGGAATTTTCCACACCCTGCCTAATATCTCCATCCTCTGCCAGCTCACTCCCAGCTTCCAAATATTTAACCTGTCAACCCGTCCTCTGCCTAGTTCCAAATGTCTTCCATTGCCTCCCACAAGCCCTTCTCTTACATCATACACAAAGCAGGTGTTAGAACCCTTTTGGAGGTCCAGCTGGTCCAACATTCCTCAAGTAGCAGCTGTCCAGGGAAGTCTGTAGGGGTGATTCATTCAATCATTCACCCACTTGCTGGAGCACAAAGTCTGGGCCTCAAGGCTTTTGTTAAGTGCCATTGAGTTGGTTCTGACTCTTAGCAACCGGATACACAACAGAACAAAACACTGCCAGGTTCTGGGCCATTCTCACCATTGTTGTTATAGTTGAGCCCATTAACTATGTTAATGGGCTGCTGCCACTGTGTCTCTCCATCGTTTGGGGGGGGTCTTCTTTTTCACTCATCCTCTACTTTACCAAGCATGATGCCTTTCTCCAGGGACTGGTCCCTCCTAATAACATGTCCAAAGTATGTGAAATGAAGTCTCACCATTCTGGCTTCCAAAGAGCATTCTGGCTGCACTTCATCTAACAAATATTTGTTTGTTCTTTTGGCAGTCTATGGTACCTTCAGTCTTCTTTTCCAACATCAGAAAAGAAGGGGCTTCAGGGGCTCTGAGACTGTGTATGTGTATCCTCCTGGAAAGAGGGCCCACAGCTTCTATCCTATCTAAGAAACAATATGGTATAATGCTTAGGAGTGCAGGTTTATATCCCTTCTGTAGACAGGGTTGATAGGGACAGGCAACTTAGACATTGGCTACCTAAAATGGGGGGTAGGGGGAAGGCTATAAAGACATAAAGTGACTGGCTTACAAGTTTTCAAGAGGGAGTTTAGTTTCTGAGTGTGCAGGGGAAGGTAGAATCCCCACTGAATAGTTTTCATCTTGTCTAGATGGGTCTGGTAAAAGGAGATGGGGATAAGAGTCTCATGGTTCAATAGTGAGCAATTGTTATCATGACTAATTGTGATTGTCACAGTTGTAAAGGTAGAAGTTTTGTAACATAAATCGGGGAGTAGTTAGTCTTACATTCCAGGAACAGAGGACCCTAGGACCATCAAAGGAGAAGAGCATGAGCAGAATGTGGGACCCTATCCAGAGAAGCAGCAACACCAGAGATGGAGACAGAGATGATGACATGGAGAGATAGAACAGCTGAGGACTCTAGACTCATGGAAAGAGAGGCTGTGTGCTGGCAGCCAGGAAGCAGGCTTACAGAATGTGCTGTTGGGTTGTTTAAATGATTATATATTCCTGAGTGTTTTTGTGTACATTCAAAAACAAAACAAACCAGAAGGGAATAGAAGTAAATACTGTTGAATGATGATGCATGAAGGGGATTGTAATCATTGCAATGAAACAAAATACGATAGAATGAGTGCAAAACTGATGTTCACCCATGTCAACTATCACTCAATTCACACACAAAAAAGCTTTAAAAAAATAAATAAAAGATTGCAAGTTTAAAGTAGAAAGTGGTGGAAAGCTGCCATTCCACTAAGTAAAACCTAGAACGGTCGTGTTGTTGTTAGATGTCACTGAGTCAACTCTGACCCGTACAGCCTGTGCACAGCAGGATGACACGCTGCTCAGTCTTGAGCTCTCTTCACCATTAGTCTGAGTCCATTCATGTGGCCACTGTACTGTGAGTACTTTCCGACCTGGGGGGATCATCTTCCAGCACACCATCAGACAAAATTCCATTGTGATCTATAGTCAATTTTGTTAAATGTCCTTGAGTCAGTTCCAACCCATAGTGACCCCGTATCAGGTTTTTTCAATCCATAGAGGTCTTTTTTGGTGTGTGTGTTTTCTTTAAATTTTATTCAAAGTAAAGGTTGTTGAAAACATACACAGTAAAACATACAACAACTCATCAGTTTCCACATGTACAATCTGGTGACGTTAAGTACGTTCTTTGAGCTGTGCAATCGTTGTCACCCTCTTTTTCAGAATTGTTCCTCCGCCACCGACATAAACTCACTGCCCACTATGGTTCCTATAGGAACTTCCCAGTCACTGTTGTTAATTGGATTCCATGTAGATAGTTCTTAATAGAGCTTAGCGCTCAAGGCAGATAATAAGCTATTGTTTGGTTTTTAGAAGACTTTAGGGAAATAGTTTTGGCTTGAGGCTTAAAGATTATCTCAGGACAATAGTTCCAGGGGTTCATCCACCCTCTCTGGATCCAGAAAGTCTGGTGTTCATGAGAATTTCAAATTCTGTACTGCATTTCCCCTCTTTTGATCAGACATCTTTTTTTTTTTTTAATGTTTTATTGTGAATTATGTGATAGTTTACATGGGAGAACATTAATTTTACATTCATCCTATTGTATATCATTTCATTGCTATGGTTACAATCCTCTCCATGTATCATCAACCAACCAAAGGGTATACACTACAAGCCTGCCACCCGATCGTCAGTACACAGCCCCTCTCCCTTTCTGTGTCTAAACTCTCCAGCTGCTCCATTTCTCCACATCATCGTCTCTGCCTCCATTTCAGGCATCACTGCTTCTCTGGGTAGGGTCTTACTCTCCGCTCTTCTCCCTTGATGGTCCCAGGGACCTCTGCTCCTAGGCTGAAAAGTTAATCACTCCCCTCCTTGCTGCAAAATGTCTACCTTTACAATTCCAACCCTCATAATCAGTCCTGATAACAATTATTCACTATTGTATCACAAGAGACCCATTTGCACTTCCTTTCATCAGCCCTGCCTAGACAGATTGGATACTACTCAGTGGAGATTCTACCTTCCTCCAGGCCCTCTGAATCTAGGTTCCCTCTTGAAAGCTTGTAAGCCAGTCACTTCTTGCCTTTGTAGCCCCCTCCCCCCTTTTTGGGTAGCCAATGTCCATTGATCAAACTTCTTTTATTAAATCTTTGGTCAAAAGGTTCAACATTTAATTCATCTTTTCTTCTGGCAAAAGGAGATAGTTGTTCATGGAAGTAATTAGCCACCTATTCCATATCTTCCTCCTATTCCTGACTCTCCTTTTTACTCTGTTGCTCTACATAGGGTTTCCATTAGCGAATTTTTGGAAGTAGCTCATCAGGTCCTTCTTCCTTGTCTGTCTTAGTCTGGAAGCTCTGCTGAAACTTGTCCACCATAGATGACCTTGGTGGTATTGAATACCGGTAATATAGCAACATGCAAGCCACACACTGACAGATGGGTGGTGGATTACTTGTTAATAACACTTGAACCAAAAAGTGTTATTATACATTTATATTTTTTAAAGTACCGTCTGTTTGCGTCTCCAGGGAAAGCACATGGGTCTGGACTGAGGAGTAGAAAACATGTTCTCTGTAGAAGGCTGTGTCCCTGGGTAAGACCTGATTGAAAGCTTCCAGGGGACCAGCCGTCCCAAGATCTATCAGCCCAACTCGATAACACTTATCGTTCCTAAGTGCGCCGACACAGGCTTGCCACAACCAGGCTCTTTAGATTTCATTCCATTGCTTGATTTGATATGTTCACGGAACACTTCTGAACACCTGTGGACTGCATTAGAGAAGCTCTTCCTGGTACCCCTCGAAGCAAGGCACCCCATGCCGAGTGCCAGGCAGGACTAATGGCAAGGTAAACGCTGTTGTCTAATCTTTCTGCCAGGCTGATCTGGCACGGTGAGATTACAGGCGTCCCTGCTGGCAACCACAGTCAGAACTCAGGGAGGGTACATGGCCCTGGAGTCAGGTCAAGGAACTGGTAGAATGACGTCTCTGAGCCCCCTGGAATGGAGTTGCAGCCTCCGTGGACTCCTCAACACCTATCTAACTCCTGGACAGAGAAACCAGGTGGGTGTATGTGGCACAGAAGCTGCCAAGATCCAGTGTCTAGTCCTGCCCATGTCTCTTCTTGGTTATGTGAACTTGTGCCAGTCACTTAATCCCACTAAACTGTATTCATGAGGATGATGCAGGAATCATCATTATTTTTCTTTAAAAAATCACGTATTTCAAAGCATTCAGAAAATCACAAAGAACACAACTGAAGAGCGAGCATTGTATTGGTTGTTGTTGTTGTTGTTGTTAAGTGCCGTCGAGTCGGGTCCGACCCATAGCGACCCTGTACAGGGTTTCCGAGGGTGTAAATCCTTACGGGAGTAGAAAGCCTCATCTTTCTCCCGCGGAGCGGCTGGTAGTTTCGAACCGCTGACCTTAAGGTTCGCAGCCCGATTCGTAACCACTACGCTACCAGAGCTCCTTTTGTATTGTATTGGTGGAGGTTTGCAAATCACAGACCAATGATGGCAACCTCTTCCTTCAGACAGCACTCTCATTGTCTGGGCAGAAAACCACATTGCAAGGCACCAAAATGCCCTCAAATGAGAAAGGGTCTGAGGTAGTCAGGTGGGTCTTTGTGGAATTTTCCAAGAGGTTTCTAGCCATGCATTAGTTTTCAATTGCTGAATAACAAAGTTACTGACTCAGAACAATGAACACTTACAATCTCTCAGTGTCTGTAGGTCAGAAATCTGGCCTCTGTTTAGCTGGGTCCTCTGTTTTAGGCAGTCTTGCTAGACTGTGACCAAGATGTCAGTCAGGACTGTGGTCTCCTCTGAGGCTTACCTGGGAAAGGCTCAACTTCCAAGCACACACAGTGTTTGACAGGATTCAGTTCCTTGCAGGTTGTTGGGCTGAGGGCCTCAGTTCCTTTGGGGCAATTGGTCAGAAGCCCCCCACAGTTCCTTGCCATGTGGGCCCCTCCATAGCACAACCAACTTCATCAAATTCAGCAGGGGTGGGGAGTCTATACTGAGAGTCTGCTTGCAAGATGGGAATTAAATTCACAAGCAAGATGGAAATAGGTCAGCCTTCAAGGAGCTTGTGGTTGACTCCAGAGAAGGCAGAAGGGAGGCCACTTGTCCTTCCCACCTGGGTAGATTGGGTCACACGTAGGGGAAGCCCTTGAGTTGATGAAGAGAATTCTTTCCATGGTGAGGAAGGCTGACATGGCACCATTTTGGGATACCAACTCACGGCATATGATGGGCAGGCTTTGGGATTATTCCCAATTATCCTTGCCTCCTAGAATTCATACTCCATGGGACCTCCTACCCTTGAGTTTGGGCAGGACCTGTGACTTGTGTCTAATCAACAGAATACAGTAAGTGTGCCTCTTTGACTCTGTGTCTCTTCTCTTTTTATAGGAACACCATTCAAATTGGGTTATGACCCACTATTCAATAGTATGACCTCTGATTAATTGAACTGATCACATCGTCAAAGATCCTATTTCCAAACAAGGTCATGTTGGCAGGTACATGGGTTAAAACTTCATCACATCTTTTCTGGGAATGCAATTCAGTCCTCCACAGCCCTATTCATGTTGTTATTGTTGTTGTTAAGTGCCATTGAGTCGGTTCCGACCCATAGCGACCTTGTATAAGGTTTCCAAGGAACAGCTGGTGAGCTTGAACCACCAGCCTTGCAGTTCAAACCAACCTTGCAATCCAATGCATTAACCCGCAGCGCCACGCCAGGACTACTATTCATGGAGTCATACAAATATAACCTTCTGAGTCTGGCCTCTTTAGCTCAGCATAAGACTTTTGAAGTCCATCCACACTGCTTCATGTATCAGTATTCATTCTTTTTCAATGCTGCATAGTACTCCATTATGTGGGTGTACAACCACTTGTTTCTTCAGTGGCCAGACGGAGGACATTAAGATTACTTCCATTTTTGGGCAATTCTGAATCAAGCTACTTGGGATACAAGTCTTCATGTGCATTTCTTCTGGCTAAACACCCAGGAGAGGGATTGCTGGGTCAATTGGTAAGTGTGTGCCTACCTTTAGAAGAAACTGTTCAACTGTTTTCCAAAGGGGCTGTGCATCTTGCTTTCCCACCAGCAGTGTGGAGCATTTCCAATGACTCAGTGGTCTCATCAGCACTGACGTGGGCAGCTTTTCTTCTTTTAGCCACTGTGATCCTCACAACAATCCTACAACATTGGTGGTGCTAATATCCCCATTTTAGAGATGCAGAAGTTGAACCTCCCAGAACTGGGTCTTATTCAGAGGCAAGACTGGGATTCTAACTCAGACTCTGAAGCCAGGGTATTTCATAAGTCTTCCAGTGTCTCTGGCAAACCCCCAGTCAATGGAGTGATGACCACAAACAAGGTGAGACAAGCTCTCTGTGCCTCGGTTTCCTCATCTGTAAAATGGGGATGCTGTTGCTGTTGTTAAGTTCTGGTGAGTAGTTTCCGACTCATAGCGACCCTGTAGAGAGTTTCCAAGGAGCAACTAGTGGGTTTGAACTGTTGACCTTGTGGTTAGCAGTCTGTTGCTTATCCTACAGTGCCACACCAGAACTCCAAAATGGGAGTTCAAAACAAAAGCAAAGACCTGATTTCAGAACAAGACCCTCAGATGGGGACTTCCCGTCTCTACCAAGTAAGCATCCCCCATCCATATACAATTCCTCAGTGGATGTTCTCACCCTACCTTGGCCACTGAACAGAATCTCACAAAGTAGAGAATCCATGGGGTTAGTAAGAATTCTCTTAAAAAGAGCTCTTTCTAAGTGATTCACACACTAGTATGAATTTGTCTGCCTTGGTAGTTTTGCTCCATTGCGGTTGGTGTTCAAGTTTGAAACATGGAGTAACTGCAGGAGTCCAATCCAGGTGGGATCCCAAATGTGGAGGTTCTGAACAGCCTTTGAAAGTAGGAGTGGGGCAGAGGGGAGAGAAGGGGTACAGAAAGAGAGGGTACAGTTTACAAAGCTAAGCCTGGCCTCCTTACAAGCTTGCTTCTTCCAGGAAGAGGAGAGAGCATTCTTCTGCCAGCCTGTCTCTTCTTCATCTGTACTCCATCCACCTCATTCCAGGGACTCATCCCCTCAGAATAACATCCCCAGAAGGAAATAGGTCTGGTGTCCCAAACAACTGACTTATGAACGTGCTTTGGGTTGGCTACTACACAACCCATTGCTAAATTAGGGAGCAACTCTCCAAGACCCCCCAGCTATCTGTTGCTGGGACAGATCAGGATCCATTCAGCTCCTTTGACATGTTCAGTTGAACACAGCAGATGTGTTAGGTGCAGTTTAGACCAATTTTGTCGAAATATGTGGCTTGTAAAGTTTGAATGCACACCTTTTTCATTAAGAACTAAGTCATGCTCAATCACTCTCTTTCTCTCGCTGTAGGTCCATTCCAACCATGGGACGTGGTTACAGTGGAAAGCTACTCGGCTGGAAACTTCTCAGAACAGGCTCCTGGGGGGGGGAGGGGGGACAATCTTATCGGGAACTTTTCTGTTTGGCGGCAAGGATAAGGGGTGGCATTTGGGGTCTGATAAGGACTGATTAAGGAGGGCTCATGCCATATAAAAGGCACAGCGCAGCCTGGTTCTCTACAGCTTCCATCCCTCTAGCCTTCTCCGGTGATTCGGGACTCAGGAAGAATCATGAAGTGGCTGCTGCTTCTCAGCTTGGTGGCACTCTCTGAGTGCATCTACAAGTGAGTCAAGGACACGGAGCCAAGAACAGGTTCTTGGGGGGGTTTCTGAGCCCCTGCGCTCTCTCTGGTGGTGCAGTTGTTAAAGTACTCACTGCTAACAGAAAGGTTGGCTGTAGTATAGACACACCAACCACTCCACAGGAGAAAGATGGGGCAGTCTGACACTCGTGGGGCAGTTCTCCTCTGTCCTAGAGGGTCCATAGGAGTGGATCATTCACAGCAGGGGGATTGGGTTTCTTTGCTCCCATTTTTCTTCCTCCTCTCTCTTCCTCTGTCTGGAGTCTTCCTTTTGGGGCTCTCTCTCTGCACCTTTGGGGAGGCCCACCCTTGGGCGCAGCCAAGGCTTGAGTTTTCAGCCCCATCACTAGCCAGTGGGTTGTCTTCAGACAAGGCACTGAATCTCTTCACCTGTAAGCAGGGAGAAGGATATAAACATGCCTCAACTATTAACCTAAAGGCTGGCGGTTTGAACTCACTTAGAAGTGGTGTGGAAGAAATGCCTGGCAGTGTGCTTCTGTAAAGACTGTTGTTAAGTGCCATGGGGTTGGTTCTGATCTATAGCGACCCTGTATAGGGTTTCCGAGGAGCAGCCGGTGAGCTTTAATGGCCGACCTTGCAATTCAAACCGAGCTTGTAGTCCAGCGCATTAACCCATAGTGCCACACCAGGACTCCTTTACAGCCAACAAAATCCTATGAAGCACAGCTCTACTCCGATGCACTTGGGACTGCCATGAGTCAGAATCGACTCGATGGCAGCGGGGTACACTCATCAGGGTTGTTGCAAAGATGAAGTAAAATACTGGTGCCAGATGCAAAAAGTGGGAGTTTTTCTCCTCTTCCTTCCTTCTCCTCCCCTCAGCCAGTTTTCATTTCCTCCTGGGGTTCAGGAGCAGAATCCTTGCCCTAAATATTCTCCTCACACGAGCCATGCTCTGCCTAGGGTCCCCCTCGTCAAGAAGAAGTCCCTGAGACAGAACCTGATCGAGAATGGACTATTGGAGGACTTCCTGAAGAAGAATAGCCTCAACCCAGCCAGCAAGTACTTCCCCCAGGAGGCCACCATGCTGTCCACCCAGCCCCTGGTGAACTACATGGACGTGAGTGTGGGCCACACCAGGGACTTGGTCAGGAGGAGCCAGGGTGGCCTTGGGCTCTGGGAGGATGAGTCAGGGTCTGAGTCACTAGCTGATCCCTCTGGGGATTGCACCCTGGAGCTCAGTGCATTCCAGAACAGCTGCTTTCATTCATTCGTTCATGCATATGGATGTTGAGCACTTTATTCATGGAACTCACCATTGAGGAGGGGAGAAAGAACCAAAGCATGATTCAGCCAGGGTGAGAATGGCAATGTGAGAGCCTAGCCTGTAGGAGGGGGATATGGTGGTGAGCTAGGAGACCCCTCTGGAACAAAGGAGAAGGAGCAGGACGATTACAGAAAGCAGGGGCTGGAACCAAAGCAGGAGGGAGCGGAGTGCATTTGAGGAGAGCAGGCAGAGCAGGGAGGCAGGGAAGGTACGCAAAGTGAGGCCCGAGGGGTCCCAGGACCTGACTAGGGATAGCTGATAGTCTGAGTTCTAATTACCAAAGAGGGGAGTTGGCAAGATCAGATGTGGATCTCAGGAAGATCGCTGTGGTTGCTCTATTTGGTGACTCATGGACAAGGTCCTGTATTTCAGTAGACACTGTATCCCGCCTCCATGAGTGGCTGAGGGCCAAGGGGACCAGCAGTCCTGGTGGTCAAAGAATTGACCTCAGAAAAATTTGGGCTCAAATGTGTCTAAGCCATGTGACTTTGGGCAAGTCACTGGAATTCCCTGAGCCTCAGTTTTCTGGTCTGTAAAACAGAACCATTATTACCTACCCTACTACCTGGTGCAGTGATTAAGTGCTTGGCTGCTAACACAAAGGTAAATGGTTCAAACCCATAGCTGTTCTGTGTAAGAAAGATGTGGGGTCTGCGTCCGTAAAGATTTGCAACCTTGGAAATTCTACGGGCCCAGTCAGCTCTGTCTCATAGGATTACTATAAATCACAATCAACTAGAGAGAAACAGCAACTAGGTACCACCCAAGGGTTCATTGGTGGCCCTGGAGTCAGTTCCAACTCACAGTGACCATGCATAGGTAATAAATCTTTACGGGAGCAGAAAACCTCATGTAAACTGCTGACCTTGTGGGTAGCAGCCCAACTTGTAACTCACTACGCTACCGACGCATAGCAACCTTATGCACAGCAGAAAGAAACACTGGCCAATCCTGGGCCAACCTCACTACTGTTGCCACGCTCTTAGAGAGTTGATTAATGAGTAATTGCTACAATAACGCTGTAGAGCTCTTAGCTCAGGGCCTGGCCCTTGGTAAGAGCTTAGTAAACATTAGCCCATTTATTCATTCTACAAATAGTTATGAAGCATCTACTATGTTCAAGGGATTGAGGATACAGTGGTAGATAAGCAAAGGTCTTGGAGCTGATATTCTAGAGAGGAAGACAAATACACAATCATGTAAAATAACTTGGAGCATCTTTGGTGCTGTAAATGATTAAGCACTTGACTACTAGCCGAAGGATGGTGGTTCAAAACAACCCAGAGTTGCCTTGGAAGTCAGGCCTGGTAACTTGCTTCTGAAAGGTCACAGACTTACAAATTCTAGGGAGCATTTGTAAGTCAGGGGTCACCACAGGTCAGATGGCAACTAACAGTAGCAAGAAGATAAAAGCAGACAATGACAAGTACCAAGAAGAACAATTAATTCATTAGAGTAAGGGGAAGCAGAGTGTTGGGGAGAGGAGAGCAATTTTAGAGAAAGTGATCAGAGAAGGCTTCCTGGAGGAGGTGACATTTGATGATGGAGCTGAATAACTGAGGCAAAGGGGTCAGCCAAGGAAAGATCTAAACATTTTCCAAGTGTGAGGAGTGTCAGATGCATAAATTCCTCTGGTATGGAAATAAATTTGTCATCTTCAAAGAGTAGCAAAATCAGTGTGGTTGGAACAGAAATGGCCAAGGAAAAGAGTCTCCACTTAGAGTCAATATGATGACCATGCCCTTTCTCAAGACCTGCCTTGTTGCTGATGTTGTTGTTGTTGTTAAGTGCCATTGAGTCAGTTCAAGTCATAGCGATCCTGCATGGAGTTTCCAAAGAGCAGCTGGTGAGTTTGAACCACCAATCTTGTGGTTCAAACCGACTTTGTGGTCTAGTGCTTTACCCACAGCACCACACCAGGATTCCAAGACCTGCCGTAGGCACCTAGATTTAGAAATAAGGTAGTTGGATGAATTTTCATCTTTAGGTGACTATCTTTAGCTCCTGATCAATACTTTGATGGACAAGCATTTAGTCATTCATTTATCTTGGTCACACTCATCCTCTGAGAACATGTGGTCTCTACGAAGACAAGACAGCTGAATGAGGGGAAGCTGGTTCCTATTAGATGCTTTTAACCAAAAGGCTGGCTGTTTGAATCCAACCAGAGGTGACTCCGAAGAAAAGCCTGGTAATCTGGTTCCCATAAAGAGTTGCTGAAAACCTTATGGAACACAGTTCTGCTCTGACATACATGGGTTTTCCATGAGTCATAACAGACTAGATGCCAACTGTTTTTTGTTGTATGTTTTACATTATTACTATTAGATGCTATTAGATGCCTGAGGTCCCTACATGGTACAAACAGTTTGCAATGGTGAACCTAAAGGTTGGGGATTTGAACCCAGGCAGTAGTACCATTGAAGACAGATCTGGCCATCTGCTCCCAATTAGATTTCAGCCAAGCAAGCACTACAGTTGTACTGTGTAATACACGAGGTCATCATGAGTCAGAACCAACTCAATGATAACAGCAGTATGGTGATGGAGGGCCATCAGAGAAGACTTGAAGGAGGAAGGGAGATCAGGGCTGGGTCTTGAAGGATGGCTGCATCGGAGAGAGAGGGAACAGCAAAGAGAAAGGCAGGGAGGTGGACAGGGGAGTGGTCATCTCTCCCAGGCCATGAACTGTACTGTTCTTGCCCCGGCAGACGGAATACTTTGGCACCATCAGCATCGGAACACCCCCTCAGGAGTTCACCGTCATCTTTGATACTGGCTCCTCCAATCTGTGGGTGCCCTCCGTCTACTGCTCCAGCCCCGCCTGCAGTAAGTGCCCACAACCCTCAGAGCTTCAGATCAGTGTAGACTCCAAGCCTGTGAAGTCATTCAGGGATTCATTTACCGAGCACGAGCACGACTACATGCCCGGCACTGGGCACTTTCTCTGGGAGAAAAAGGGTGGATGGGACGTGGTCCGTGCCCTCAGGGAGCCCCTGAGAGAAGGGCACAGAGTCCAAACTGAGGCTCACAGGTTTCAGGAAAGCCAGCTGAGGTGTGAATCTGGCATGAGACCATGCAAATTAGAGATCATGGTACCATCCATTGAAAAAAACAAACACTGATATTAAAAGCAAATTACAGACAGGCTTCAAGTTCCTGTCTCGTCCAGGTGAATCTGAGTTCTAACTGAGAGATGTGTCCTTGCAACCTGCCCCCCCTTACACCTGGAATGTAGGAATGAAGGCTCATCCCATGGTATTTCTCTTTACCTGGGGGTCTTCTTTTGGAAGACCATGGAGTGGCTGGGACCTTCCATCAGTGAGATGGTACCAATTGGTCCAACCAGACAGGAATGGAACCTGGGGCTCCTGGGCTCCAGAGATCTAGAGGAAAGCTCCCCTTTCTCCTCCAAAGCCCCTCTAAGCAAAGCCACCCCCAGGTAGACTTCTCAGGCCTAAGACCCTCACTTGGCTGCTGAAGGTTGACCATGACCTTGTTGTCCTTGCAGCCAACCACAAACGCTTCAACCCTCAGAAGTCCTCCACCTACAAGGCCACCAGCCAGACCGTGTCCATCGCCTATGGCACTGGCAGTATGACAGGGATCCTTGGCTATGACACTGTCCAGGTGAGCACCTATCCTGGCCAGCCCTGGGGCTAGCAACAGATAACTCGAGGACCATAGCATGCCCCTTTCAAAACTAGCTCATTCAGGCAACGCAGGTCCCAGTGATCACTGAAGTAACCTGGTCACAGATATTTTGAGGTGGGGTGGTGGTAGGTGAGGGCGTAGGGTGCCTGAAGCCATAAGCCTACCTCAGCCCCATCAAACTAAATGCTCTGGGTGGGTGGAATCAAGTAGGTGAAGACTCCATTCTCTCTTAGCACCTCTTCCTCATTCTCCTCCCCCTGAGGCAGAAAAGCTGCACAAAGCACACCCCCTCCTCACTCCCAGGGTGCATTTGGGGTAGAGGGTCTGCTTTGCATCTGTTCATCAGGATCACAGATGTTCAGGGACTGTGTGCAGAGAAATCTCACACCCAAGTCACAGGGACAATTCCTCTCACACTTTCTACCCACAAGTCTAAAGAAGGGACCTTCTAGCCAAATATGATCAGAAGCTGAGTCCACCATGAAACGAACAAGGACACGCTACGTCCATGGCTGGCTCTCAGCCATGCTAGGGGAACACTGGCTGACCAAAGACATCTTGGTTTCCCCACTCAGGTTGCAGGCATCGCTGACACCAACCAGATCTTCGGCCTGAGCCAGACAGAACCTGGCTCCTTCCTGTACTACTGTCCCTTTGACGGCATCCTGGGTCTGGCCTACCCTGACATTTCTTCCTCCGGAGCCACACCTGTCTTTGACAACATGTGGAACCAAGGGCTCGTCTCCCAGGACCTCTTCTCTGTCTACCTGAGCTCGTAAGTTGGGTGGGGAGTGGCCTCCTGAGAGGTCATGGTTCCTTGCTCCAGCAGGGAGTAGTCCATGGCTAAGCAAGGTGGAGAGAGTCTTGGAAAGAAAGGATCTGAAAGGCCAGCATCTACAGCTTGGAGGTGATGCTGCCAAATCTGTCTCTCGTGAACTGGCTTCAGTATGTCTTATCTGAGCAGCCAGAGCCTTTGTCACCTCAGCTTGTCATCTCAAATGCCATTAGCTGTTTACTCTCTAGTTCTCTCATCACTAACCTCCTTCAAGAAACCCCAGCTGCCGTTGAGTGTGGGTCAGAGCAGATCTGGCTCCAGAGAGTTTTCAATGGCTGATTTTTTTTTTTTTTTTTAGAAGTAGATCACCAGGCCTTTCTTCCAATGCACCTCTGGATAGACGCAAACCTCTAACCATTTGGCTACCAATCAAACACATGACCCATCTGCACCCTTGTTGACCCTTCCCCCCCCACACACACACACAAAGTCCCTTTAAAGTAAATCCCCTTAACATAGGAGCTCTGGTAGCGTAGTGATTACGAGGCAGGCTGCTAACCTCAAGGTCAGCAGTTCGAAACTTCCAGCCATTCCTGGGGAGAAAGATGAGGCTTTCTGCTCCTGTAAAGATTTACAGCCTCAGAAACCCTATAGAGGGTCGCTATGAATCGGAACTGACTTCATTGGCACATAACCACCATCACTTAACATAGGGGTCAAAATTTCATAGTAGAAAAGCAAAAGTCTTGATTGGAGCAATGAAACAAAAAAATGTTGAAAACAAATTTCACTGTTTACTATTTAACAAGATACAGACTCCAATTGTAACTACAAGCTATCTCCAAGAAGGAATAATCAGAGTTGGTTTTGGTTGGGTAGTTTTATTCCTAACAAAATGGGATGATAATGTAATAAAATATCCTCATCCTTGCAGCATAACCATGCCAAGAATTGGTTTTAATTCTCTGAGGGTCTCATCAATCTTCCCAAATCTTTTTTGTCCTCTGACACTCATATCTTTAATGGTTGCTATTTCCCTTCTTCAGTTGTTGGTTCTCCTAACTCTGCCAGAGCCTCATTGTTACATTGTATCATCAGATATTTACAGCCAAGAGAGGGTGGGACTAAGTGCTTAGGTTCCTGTTTTATAGTGTTTCCTTCTGCTGTGTGTAAGGTTGCTATGAGTCAGTATCAACTCCTCACGCAACTAACAACAACAACTTGCTTATTACCATCTATATTTGCTTCCCTGTCTAAACTGAAACTGCACAGATTTATAAAATGAATATTAAAGGGACCCTACAATTTACAACATGAAGGCCTTTTTCTCCTGCTTTTTTTCCTTGCTGTTATGTAGTATTAAGTTTGGTTCTTAAACATGAGATGCCTTTTCTGAGTACTTCTATATTTAATGTGGGGTCACATATCTCTCTCAGCACTATTGATATTTTGGGCCAAATAAGTCTCTACTGTGGGAGATATTTAGCAGCATCCTTGCCCCTCCACCCACTGAATGCTGGTAGCTTTCCCTTCCCCCAACCAGTTGTGACAATTAAAAATAACTCCAGACATTGGAAACTGTCTCCTGGGGGCAGAATTGCCCCTTGATGAGAATTGCTTTTACTTCTCTTGTGTTCCCCACTGGCACCTACAGTGAGTCCTGTGATGGGAACCGTCTACTCTGGAATCAGAAAGACCTGAGTTCTAATCTTGTTTCTGCCACTCCCCAGCTGTGTGACCTAGGCAAGTCGTCTCACTGCCTATCACAGAGCGAATTAGTACTAATGATGACTTTCACATTGGCCTCCATATAAGGATTAAAAGAAACATTCAGCACAGCTCCTGGGATGGGCTTGTTGTGAAGTGCCATCGAGTCAGTTCTGACTCATAGGGTTTCCGAGGAACGACTGATGAGTTTGAACTGCTGCCCTTGTGGTCCAGTGTATTATCCTGCACATTCTAGATGGTCAGTTTTACACATCGAATGGACAAAAGTCTAAACGAATTCCTTCTTCCCCCTTTTTCATAGCAATGACCAATCTGGCAGCGTGGTGATGTTTGGTGGTATCGATTCTTCCTACTACACTGGCAATCTCAACTGGGTACCTGTTTCTTCTGAGGGCTACTGGCAGATCACCGTGGACAGGTAAGACCACCAGGGATGGGTCACATCCTGACTTAGACTCCAGATCCCATTTCTTTATGGATTCAGGGCTAACTCGTTTTCCAGAACACCCCGGGACCGCCGGCACAGGAAAATGTACTCTGGGGGGAAAGAGGTGGGAGAAACAGAGAAAGGCTCCACTCTGAATGAGGGGATTGTCTGGGGACCCCCTGCAGGGATGGGACAGATCCCTCCTCCTGGTCAAAGAGGCAGGAGAATTCACTAACATTCCCGGGGAGCCAGCCTGTCCCCACATCTCACATCCAGGGACCTCCTTCGCTAGGAAGGCTGCCACTTACAGTCTAAGGAGATGGCAGCATATGTGAGAATTTGTTCCCTTCCACATCCCTCCCCTCCAGTAAGCACCGGTCCCCAGCCATTCGTGACCCAGGCCCAGGCAATTTCCCAAGAAGTGAGATTGTCAGAACTAAGCCAGCACAGTTCCAGGCAAAATGGGACAAGCTGGTCACTCTCTCTCTGCCACATCCATGCCGACACGCAACAGTTCTTGATCTCCCATCCCTGCCCCTCTTGTCACCACCATTCCCTGCCTGGGGTGCTCTTCGTCCAGCTCTTCCTCTCTTGCCCCACCTGCTGTGTCCCTGCCCCTGCCCAGCCACCTCTTTGTACCATGACATATCTGTCCAGCTGGACTGGGAGCCCCCTGCAGTCAGAAACAGTGTGGCTTTGTCTGGCTTATCTTTGCACCGCCCATGCCAGGCACACAGTAGGCGCTCAATATATATTTCTTGAATAAATGAATATACGGTGGGATAAGTGTGTAAGTAAGAGAAACCATGACGTTTTTTGGATGGTAGGTGGGACCCTCCAGGGTCACCGGGCTCCTCCTTGGGGAGACGTACTCTCCGTTGGTTCAGTTAACCCTCACTTGCATCCCTCCCTTAGCATCACCATGAACGGAGAGACCATCGCTTGCAGCGGGGGCTGCCAGGCCATTGTTGACACCGGTACCTCTCTGCTGTCCGGTCCATCCAATGCCATCGCTAGCATCCAGGGCTACATCGGAGCCAGCCAGGACTCAAATGGCCAGGTAAGTAAGTCCAGCCCTGACCACCTCCTTCTATACCCAAGTAGTAGGCCCACCATGCAGAAAGAATGAAAGGCTTCTAATTTGCCCGCCCCTTGTTCTTTCTAGATGGTGGTCAGCTGCTCGGCTATCAGCAACCTTCCCGACATCGTCTTCACCATCAATGGTGTTCAGTATCCTCTGCCCCCCAGTGCCTACATCCTGCAGGTAAGGGAAGTTTTGGCTACCTCCTTAGATGTGCCCACCCAGAGTATGGACACATAGTCAGCTTTTGCAAAGGGAAAATAAACTTCTCCAAGCTGAAGTCAGGAGGCAAACTTACATTTACTCTGGGTAGCCTTCAGAGAAAAATGAATTTATTAAAAAAAAAAAAAAGGCATGGATGAGAATTCAGATGCAGTCCCCCATTCTGCTCCCGCCAAGGAAAAAAAAAAAATGAGGCAAAGGATGATGGTGTGGAAAGAAGGTCTTGAGTTGTACACCTGAGTCCAAGCCCTGGGTCTCAATTGTAGCCCATTGTGTCTGAGTAAGTTCCAACCTCTCTGAAGCTCAGTTTCCTCATCTATAAACTAGAGCTGTCAGCTTTCCCCACCTCAGAATGTGGTTGGGATCACCAAGTACAACTGCACCATCCTTTTGCCTACAAAAGGATAGGCAAATGGCAGTCGTAATTTCCTTGAGTCAGGACAGAAGATCCTCCTCCAAAACCCAACCCAACCCATTGCTGTAGAGTCAAATTCGACTCATAGCGACCTTATTGGACACAGTTAGAACTGCACCCTCGGGTGTTGTAAATCTTCACCAAAGCAGACAGCCTCAACTTTCTCCTGTGGAGAAACCTTTTGGTTGACAGCTGAGCATTTAACCGCTGCAGTACCAGGGCCCTCAAAGACCCTATGATCTTCCTCCAGTTATCACGGAGTTAATTCCAGTTCATGGCAGCTCTAGGTGTGTCCGAGTAGAACTGCACTCCCTAGGGTTCTCAATGGCTGAACTTTTGGAAGTATGTCTTTTTTCCAGTGGACCTCTGGGTGCACTATTACTCCAACGTTTCAGCTAACCATCAAGTGCACTAACCATCTGCACCACTAGGAGGCACCGCTACCATCCCTACAAGGAAAAGACCTTTAGTCAGAGTAGCCTTCTGCTGTCTACCGGTGAAGCTAGGTGAAAGTCCAGTTGTGCCCAGTGATGCCCAGGCCCCTCCCTCCAACATTCTGATTTCATTCATGGGGGTAAGGCCTGAGCAAGAGAGCTTTCAAAACTCCGCTGGTAATCGTAACGTGTAACCCTGGTTGTAGCCCAGTGACCCAGTGACTAACATCAGATCCCAGCTGGTCTGCTTTGTCACTGGATGAGGTCTGGATAATGAGAAGAAGCTGCTCAAGAAGTTTCCAGAACTCTTCTGCAGCAGCTGAGCTCTCCCTGAGCCCCTTAACTGATGTCAGGGCTGGTGTGTTTGCCAGAAATACCGGATAAAATCCAGTAATCCCTGGGAGCCAGTAGTGTAGTGAACAGCTCACACAGGCAGACCTCAGGCCAAGAACAGCAAAGTCCCCGGACACCGAGCCAGGAAGCTCCTCCTCGCAGCCAGCCCAAACGCCTGTCACTGTTGGTCTGTGTCCTCTCTCTGATTTCGTTCTCCTGTTTTCCAGAACCAGCAGTATTGCACCAGCGGTTTCCAGGGCATGAACATCCCCACCTCCTCCGGGGAGCTTTGGATCCTGGGTGATGTCTTCATTCGTCAGTACTTTGCCGTCTTCGACAGGGCCAACAATCAGGTCGGCCTGGCCCCTGTGGCTTAAGTATGAGCTTTTCCAGCCACGCCCTTCAGTCCTGCACCCACTCTAGATGTACATAATTCTCCTAGTTGTCTTCCTCCGGGATTGCGGAGGTAGATTCTAGACCCTGTTCCCTGCCAATAATGTAGAATAAAAGTATAACCAACTAAAAAATGTTTTGTGGTGTTTCTTCTCTTCGTTGGTATTTCTCCTTCATATCTCTGGAGTCAGAACACTAGGGCAGGGGGACAGAAATGACCACGTCCACCCAGATAGCACCTGGCATAACAGACACTTGGTACTGCAGCCAAAAAGACAAGTGGGGCTCACAATGGAGGCCCCATTAACCCTCCAAAGGATAGGGCAACTGAACTCTTGGTTGAAGGGGCTGACTTCTTAGTTCACCCAAATTCATGAGATGATGAAGAACAGAATGTTTCAGGACACTGATGGTTGATGTTCCCAAGTAGGTAGAACAAGGTGGTCTTGTCCATAAGTCATGGGTAGGTGAGATAACGGAAGTCGGTACCACACTGTCTACCAAGCTGAATCTGTGATTAGTCCATTGATCAAGACCAACAATGGCGGAGCTCCCAACATCGCCACCATCTACCAGTGTGTTGCTGGGATGCTGGAAGCTCTGTCACTGGTATGTCAAATACCAGTAGGGTCACCTTTGGTGGACAGGTTGTAGTGGAGCATATTCACTAAGACAGACTAAGAAGAAAGGCTTAGAAATCGACTTGTGAAAATCAGCCAATGAAAACTATGGCTCTCAACAGAACACTGTGTGATATAGTACTAGAAGATGAGCTCTTCTAGAGGGAAGGCCCTCCACAAGAGCCAAAATCACCAACTCAAACATATCAGTGACCGTGAAGATGGTTCAGGACCGAGTGAGGTTTCACTGGGTTCAAACTAAGGTCACGGGGAGTTAGCATCCACTTGACTGCAGCAACTAACACCCAACAGTCTGATGGGTCTGTGTCCCCATCTGTAATTTATGAGGATGGTTTTCCACTTCTCCAAGAAGAGGTCATCCGAGAGAGAATGGAGCACAGACACCCTAGAAATATACACAGGGGCCCTTCAGAGCAGCGTTTCACAGCATGGGTTTGTAGCCTAATGTTCAATGAAAATCAAAGTTTTGAAGGAAGTATGGAACATGCTCTATTCTAGGCCTTTCTTGAAGCTTTTATGAAGCATATTTCTCCCATCAAAGGCTCTGAGAATTCCTGCCCCAATGTGACCTGTTTCACTTTAACTCAGCTCACTCTCTATTCCTCATTTTCTAGTAAACTCATTACACAGTTCTGTGCTCCCCAAACTCTCTCAGCTCCTACCTCTGCCAACAGCTGGAGACACTGGAGCCAGCCTCCCTACTGAGAGGGAATGATTTGGGGTGCCCATAGCAAGATGGCTTTAGAGACCCTCCTGTCACATTATTCCCCATTTGTAATGTATCACTCACACAATATAAGATGATGGCTCTAAGAAGGCTGAGAGGGTGAGCTTGATCACCCAGTCTGTGGGTCTCCCCGGTGACACCACCCAGTGACCCAGGTTTCCCTGATGTGATCACCAAGTCTCCGGTCTCCCCGGTGATATCACCAGTGCCCCAGGTCTCCCCGATGTTACCAGTGGACCTCTTCCAATCATTTGGCCACATAGCTGTCTTCCGAATTTCTTGACACAGATGAATGAGTGCCTCCAGTTCTGCATCAGTTTGCTGAAAGATTCTAATCAGTAGTCCGTCAATTCCTGGAACCTTGTTTATTGCCTTTGCCTTTAATGCTGCTTGAGTTTATTCCTTCAAAATATACGTTGTTGATCACATAGTATCTCTTGAAATGATTGATCAATGCCCAATTCTTTTTGATACAGTGACTCTATTCCTTCCATCTTCTTCTGATGCTTCCAGAGTCATTCAATAGTTTGTCTATTTGTTGTTGTTGTTGCTGTTAGGTGCCATTGAGTAGGTACCGAGTCATAGCGACTCCATGCACAACAGAATGAAACATCAGCTGGTCTTGCGCCAACCTCAGAATTGTTGATACGCCTGAACCCATTGCTGCTGCCACTGTATCAATCCATCTCGTGGGGATCTTCCTCTTTTCTACTGATCCTCCACTTTACCCAGCCTGATGTCCTTCACCAGGACTGGTCCCTCCAGATGATATGTTTGAAGTATGAGAAACGAAGTCTGACCATCATGGCTTCCAAGGAGCTTTCTGATTGTACTTCTTCCAACAATGATTTGTTTGTTCTTTTGGAAGTCCCTAGTACTTTGAATATTCTCCTCCAACACTATAACTTAAATGCATCAATTATTGTATGGTATTCCTTATTCATTGTCGAACTTTCACATGCATATGAGGTTATTGAAAACACCATGGTTTGGAATGTATGAAGTATGAATCTAGGAAATTTTGAAATTGTCAAAAATGAAATGTAATGCATAGACATTAGTAAGTTGAAATGGACTGGTATTGGCCATTTTGAATCTGACAATCACATGGTTTACTATGCCAGGAATGACAAATTGAAGATAAATGATGTTGCATTCATCAAAAGGAACATTTCAAGATCTGTCTTGAAGTACAACACTGTCTGTAATTGTTATTGATAATACCCATGCGCCTACAAGGAAGACAAGTTAATACAACTATTATTCAAATGTACACACCAACCACTAAAGCCAGTGATGATGAAATTGAAGAATTTTACCAACTTCTTCAGTCTGAAATTGATCAAACATGCAATCAAGATGCATTGATAATTACTAGCAATTGAAACACAAAGGTTGGAAACAAAGGATTTTGTCCAAAGATCCTCCAATATTGCAGCCTTGAATTTTTTCTTCAGTTCTTTCAGCTGAGAAATGAATGCTGAATGTATTCTTTCCTTTTGGTTTTCTAACTCCAGATCTTTTCACATTTCATTATACTATTTGACTTCATCTCCTTGGGTTGCCCTTGAACATTTTCTGTTCAGCTCTTTTATTTCATCATTCCTTCCCATTGTTTTAGCTTCTCTATGCTCTGGTAGCTCTGGTAGCGTAGTGGTTACAAATCAGGCTGCGAACCTTAAGGTCAG
>NW_006408828.1:1119659-1125088 GCF_000296735.1 Chrysochloris asiatica
CAGTTCAAATGACTTTGCAGTCTGACGCATTAGCCCATAGCGCCACACCAGGACTCCGGTTGGGTTAGTAGATGAGTGCAAATCACTTAAACCAGCAAGAGGTTTATGGTGATGACTCCCTTGCTTAAAGCCTTTAATTAACATCTTCCAGTTTGCACTTAGAATAAAGCAACTAATCATTACTATCCTTCCAGGACTGCATGTTCTGGTCCTTTGGTACCTTCACTGCCTCTTCTTGATCCTCCTCACTCTGAGCTCCACCCACATTGTCCTTCTTCCATCTCTGCAAATGCCCCACATCCAGACCTTTGCACACACTATTCCTTTCCCCTTACCTTTTTCTTGACCTCACCAATGCCTAGCATCCGGCAGTTTATATGTCACTCTCCTGAAAAGCTCTCCCTAACCCCTGTCTTACAGAGTTGGTCCCTCCTTTTTCTTCATGGCTGTTGGCATAACCCATCAATTTATGGACATGTTTGGTACCTATGTATCTTCCCCACTAGACAATCAAGGATCCACACTGGTGGGACTGTGCAAGAGCAGAGTCTGGCACATAGTATGTGCTCAATAAATTGTTGTTGAGTAAGATATTTTGAACAGGCAATAATGAAGGCAGGATGAGGGAGCATATATGATTTGACTAAGGTCATGTCTAAGATGACAGACAGGCTGACTCCCATCCCCATCTGATGGTATGGGACAAGCAGCTGGATTTCTAGAGAAGAATGTCACGGTGTACTGGCTTCTTAGATGTCAGTTGTTTGGCTGACATCCTAAGCACCTACTAGGAGCCAGGCAATGTACTCGACTCTGGGGAGCCAGGGAGGGGGTCCCTGGAATCTCTCCTTCCTCTACTCCTGGCCCCAATCTCTCTTCCCCTCACTTCTCAGCCCTAGCAGCTGCAAATCAGCTTCTCTCCCAGCCCCTCTTCTGGTTCCTGACCCGTGGATTTCTGGATCCAGGCAGAAAGGAGAGAGATTCCCCATCCTCATTTGGACTAGACAATCCTGTTTGGGCATGTCTGGTCTGATACGCACTTATCACTACCCTAAAAAAGACAAAATAGATTCATTTTGCTCTTGTATAGCTGCAGGCCTCTTCTTCAGACAACTTTTTCTATTCCCCAGAAGCCTCAGGGAAGGAAGGGGGCATCTAAGCACAGTGCAATCCATCCTCTTTATTCCCACTTATCCGGGAGGAGTGTTGTTTTAATCTCTTTGGTCTCTGATTCGCTCATCTATGAAACACAATCCCTCCCCAACAAGGATCCTCACACATTGCTAGTGGTAGGAAAATCTGGTCTAACCCCTAAGGAGGCAACTTGGCAATATACAGGAACATTAGAAATAGACCTTTTGGCTGGGGAATTTCACTTCTAGAAAGTTATCTGAAAGAGACACTTGCACACGTGAAAATTATATAAGTATGAGGTTGTTCTTTGTAGCACTGCTTGCTACAAAGATTTGAAAGGACCCAAATGTCCATCCATAGGGGACGGTTAAACAACTCATGGTACATTCCCACTAGGAGTCACTATGCAGCTGCAAAAAAAAAAAAAAAAAGAGTATGCTCTCTAGGCGCTGAAACGGAATGATCTTGAAAATAGATTGTTAAGTGGGAGAGAGAAGAAGAAGAAGAAAAAAAAAAAGCCAGGTGTACAACAGGGCCTCTACTGTGCTCTGTTTAGATTATAAAGAAAGTAAAAAAAGGAACATTTGCTTGTATGAATATATTCATAAAGGACTTAGGAAGAACACCAAAAAAAGAGAGGAGGAGAGGGGAAGATGAGCAAGGGGGAGACTTCTTGCTGGATACAATTTTGCCTTTTTTAATTTTTAAGGATGTGAATGGGCTACATATTCAAAATAAGTTCATTGAAGATACTTACAAATGTATCATAATTGGAAACCCACTGTGATTTGTCTTTCAACCCATTCATTCAATTACCTCTGAGATGAGGTCTGTTAGCATGGGTATCTGATCACTGACTCTGTTAGAACGTCCCAAGTGCAGTGAAATAGACACTGGACAATACCTGGTTGCAATTACTGAACGTATTGATTTAAAAAATGCCTGATCAAAAAGGAATCAAAATGTCACAACAATTGGTGTCTGTTCTCCTGGACCAACAATAAAAGGAGACTCAGGAGAAGGAGGCTATGGAATGCGTGGTTAATTGTCTCCATGAGCAACTGCCTCCTCCTTCGCCACGAAGAACTGGATGATGCCTGGCTACCATTCCTGAATGTTTTGATCAAAGAATCCATAGAAGTATCTAAATCAAAAGAGAAAACACAGAACATAATTTCAAATTCCCATGGACTGTCGACTCTCTGGAGTCAAGGACCCCTGAAACTATTACCCTGAAAAACTCTTTAAACCTTAAACCAAAAAATATTCCCTGGATTCTTCTTAAACCGGAATTAACAATTTAGCTTTACTAATAAAGAACGTCTACTTTTAGCATTCTATTCTATTAAGAGTCATCTTGCTATTAGGTGCCATTGTTCTGAATCATAGGGATCCTCCGCACAACAGAACGAAACACTGCCCAGTCCTGTGCCAGCCCACTGTATCAATCCATCTTGTTGGGGGTCTTCCTCTTTTTTGATGACCCTCCACTTTTCCAAGCATGATATCTTTTTCCAGGGATTGACCCCACCTATGTTCAAAGTATGAGAGATGAGGTCTTTCCAACCTAGCTTTTAAGGAGCATTCTGGCTGTGCTTCTTCCAAAACAAATTTGTTTGTTCTCTGGCAGTCCATGATACTTTCTACGTTCTTCACCAACACCATGATTCTAAAGTGTTGATTCTTCTATGGTCGTCCTTATTCATTGTTCAACTTTCACAAACATATGAAGTGATCGAAAATACCATGGTTTGGGTCAAGCACACCTTAGTCTGCAAACTTACATATTTTGCTCTCGAACACTTTAAAGAGGTCTCGTGCAGCAGATTTGCCTACTGCAATATGACTCCTGATGTACCGCTGTAGAATCAGCACTGGACTGTAAACCACAGGTGAGCAGTTCAAACCCACCAGGTGCTCCTTGGAAACTCTATACAGGGTCACTATGAATCAGAACGCACTTGACAACACTTAACAACAATAACAATGTGTCTTTTGCTGCTTCCATTAGTGTTGATTGTGGATACAAGCAAAACAAAGTCTTTGACAACTTCTATCTCTTCTCCATTTATTATGATGTTATTTATTGGTTCTGTTGTGAAGATTTCTGTTTTTTTTACAATGAAGTGCAACCCATAATGAAGTCTTTCATCTTCACCACAGTTCAAGTCCTCTTCACTTTCAGCAAGCAAGGTTGTGCCATCTGCAAGTTGTTGGTGAATCCAATCCTGTTGCCACGTTTTTCTTCTTGGATTATTTGCTCAGCATACAAAGTAAGTATGATGAAAGAATACAGCCCTGACACACACCCTTCCTGATTTTAAATCTCCTTGTTCTGTTTCAATGACTGTCTCTTGGTCTATGTACAGGTTCCTCATGGGCACAATTAAGTGTTCTAGAATACCCATTATTCTTAATGTTACCCACAGTTTGTTAAGATTAACACAGTCGAATGCCTTTGTATAGTCAATAAAGTACAGATAAATATCCATTTCATGTCATCCATGAGAGCTCTCTTTCCACAGCCTCTTCTGAATCTGGCTTTGATTTCTGGAAGCTCCCTATTATTGCAAGCATTTTAAAATTATCTTAAGAAAAATTTTATTTGTATGTGATATTCATGATATTGTTTGATGACTTCTGCATCCTTTTGGATCATCTCTCTTTGGAATGGGCACAAATGTGGACCTTTTCCAACTGACTGTCCAGAAGTTGTCTTCCTAATTTCTTTGCACAGACAAGTGAGCAACTCCAGTATCAGTTTGTTGATAAAATTCCATTGGCTTTCCCTCAATTCCTAGAGTCTTATTTCTCGCCAATGTCTTCAGTACCACTTGGGCTTCCTCCTTCATTACCATTGACTCTTGTTCATATGATGTTTCTTGAAACACTGACTAGTTCTCTTTGGTACAGTAACTCTGTGTATTCCTTCCATCTTCTTCAGATGTTTCCAGCATCATTCAATATTTTGCCCATAGAATCCTTCAATATTGCAGTCCTTGACTTTTTTCTTCAGTTCCTTCACCTTGAGAAATGCTGAGTTTTTGGTTTTCTAACTCCAGGTCTTTGCACAATTCATTATAATACTTGACTTTGTCTTCTTGAGCTGCCCTTTGAAAATTTCTGTTCAGATCTTTGACTTCATTTCTTCTACTCACTTTAGCTTCTCTATGTACAAGAGCACGTTTCCTGTGTTTTTCTTTCTTCCAGTACAATGTTCTTGATGCCATCCTACCACACCTCTGGTCTTCAGTCTTTAGTGTCTAATGCATCAAATCTGTCCTTGAAATGGCCCCTAAATTTGGGTGGGATATACTCAAGGTCATATTTTGGCTCTAGTAGAGCTGTCTGAATTTTCTTCAGCTTCAGCCTGAACTTGCACATGAGCAATTGGTCTGTTCCATAGTCGGCCCCTGCCTTTGTTTCAGCTGATGATATTGAGCTTCTCCACCATCTCTTCCCACAGATGTAGTCAATTTGACTCTTGGTGTTCCACCTGGTAAGGTCCAGGTGTATGGTTGCTTTTTATGTTGTTGAAAAAAAGTATTTTCAATGAATAATCTATTATTCTTGCAAAATTTCATCACGTTATCTCCACAATCATTTCTATCACCAAGACCATCTTTTCCAACTACTGATTCTTTCTCTTTATTTCCAATCTTTCCATTTCAATCACCATTAATTATCAATGCATCTTAACTGCATGGTTGATCAATTTCAAACTAAAGAAATTGGTAGAATTCTTCAATTTCATCATCACTGACTTTAGTGGTTAGTATGTAAATTTGAATAATAGTGCCATAAACTGGTTTTCCTTGTGGTGGTGGTGGTTGTGTGTGTTGAGTCAGTTCCAACTCACCGTGAGCCTATATAGGGTTTCTGAGGCTGTAAATCTTTATGGGAGCAGAAAGCCTCATCTTTCTCCTGCGGAACAGCTGGTAGTTTCGAACTGCTGACCTTGTGATTAGTGGCCCAATTTGTAACCCATTATGCTACCAGAGTTCCTGTCTTCCTTTTAGGCATATGGATGTTATCCTATCACAGACAACATTGTACTTCAAGATAGATTTTGAAATGTTTATTTTTTATTGTAGTGATAAATGTATAATAAAACATCTGCCATTTCAACCAATTTTACACATATAATCCAGCCACACAAACTATACCCCCATGTTCTAAGTTTTTCTCTCTCTCTCCTTTCTTTTTTTCCCCTTTCTTTCTTTTCCTTTTTTTCATTTCCGGGAAAGTTCCCAATGATTTGTCCTAATGAGAAAATATATACATTGTTTCCCTTC
>NW_006408828.1:1126704-1132808 GCF_000296735.1 Chrysochloris asiatica
CCCTGATGGCCTAGCTGTCCTTCTCATTCTTGTTGGCCCTGATGGCCTAGCTGTGCCATCTGCTGAGTGTGCTGCTGGAATGACAACGCTGGACAGTCTTAGAGATCAGGTAATTAATAATTTTTCCTAGGATTATAAGAAAATGAATAGTCACTAAAAGTTAAATAAACAGCTGGATTTCTACACCCAAACTTGTAGTCGTAACATGATTTTGTAGGTTCTCCATATCATCTAGGGCCTGAAAGGAGTCCTGATGTGGCACTATAAGTAAGCACTGAACTGCTAACCACAAGGTTAGTGGCTCAAACTCACCAGTCACTTTTTGGAAACCATACAGGGTCCCTATGAGCCACAACCAACTCAATAGCACTTAACAACAGTAAAGTCTGAAAAAGTTAAGTCACAGCTAATAGAGTGGTTAGAATGGAGATAGAAGGCACCCTGGTTAAGGACATGATAAATGTAACCAGTTAGGTGCCCTCCCCCTCCTTATATGTTGCCCTCCCTGTAACCCGAGCTAACATATGTGCTTATCGTAAAATTCAGAAAATTGTTCCACTAAAGGGGAAAGAAGGTCGAGACTGGGAAGCGACTTCTGGGATTCTGACAACATTCTATTTCATCTGCATTTCTACTCATTGAGCACAGCATTTATGTTTTATGAACTTTTCTTCATTCATATTTAACACTGAAAATGATTTTTTAACAAAGAAACAAATTGAAGAGAGCAGAGGTAGGTGCCGTGGTGAGGAGTTATTGACTGGAAAAATGCATGTGTCCGGAACTGAAGTGTAAGAGGAAACCACTGTAAAACTTACTTGCATCCACGTTCATTTCCACTGACTTTCCACCACAAACAGACTTACCGACCTAACGAACCACTTTGTTACTTTACCTTTCATGTACCTTCAATATCTACCCCCCACCTTCTAGCTTCCAAACATGCAACTTTGGCAGGTTTCGTAAACTTCCTGTAGGAAAGTTGCCTCAAATGTAAAGTGGGAAATGTATCACCTTGTATCTTAAAGATTTGTGTCATGGTTTTGTTAGTTGCTGTCACGTCAGTCTGGCCCATTTCCCAGTCCTGCGTCATCTCTAGGGCTTTATATGCATATGTGTGTGTGTGTGAGCCCACTGCTGAAGCTTCTGTGTCAACCCACCTCACTCTACCAACCATCAGGTCCTTCTCTAGCAATCCATCTTTCCTGATGACGTGTCCAAACCACGTCAGTCAGCACACCCCAAGCCAGGGCAGCGCCAGATCTAATTTAAACTTCATTTTGAATTAAATTGCAGCATGGCCCAAAAATCTGTTTCTGCTTGCTCTGAAGAGACAGGTTGTTGTTGTTGTTAAGTGCCGTCGAGTTGGTTCCGACCCATAGCGACCCTGTATAGGGTTTTCAAGGAGCAGCTGGTGAGCTTGAACTGCCAACCTTGCAGTTCAAACGGCTTTGCAGTCTGGCACATTAGCCCACAGCGCCACACCAGGACTCTGAGGAGACAGGTTAGGTTCTTATAAAAGTTTAACTACTCATAACTGAAAAGGAGCAAGGGTCAAGATTTTAGCTTGTGTGAGGGATTGTTTGCTAAAAGATGTTTGTTGATAGTGTTTGCACAGCCTGTTTCAGGAAGAATGCCGTAGTCAACGCGTCCCAAAGGGTTGGGAAATGGGAATGGCAAAGTTAGTTTGTCATTCTGTGGGGGCTTGCATGTTGCTGTCAGCAAGGTCACCTTAGCAGCAGACAGGTTTCAGCAGGTATTCCAGACTAAGACACACTTGAAAGCAGAGACAGAATACTTCTGAATATTTTGTTGCTGTTGTTAAATGTCGCCGCGTCGTTCTGACTCAAGCGACCCTATAGGGTTTCCCAGTAGCAGCTGGTGAATTTGAACTGCCAACCTTGTGGTTCAAACTGACCTTACGGTCTGGTGCAAATGAAAACAATAATGAGATATCATATCACACCAGCATTAACAGCAAAGTTAAAAGAAAAGAAAAAAAAAAAAAACACAGAAAACAACAAATGCTGATGAGAATGTGGAGCAACTGGAACCCTCCTACATTGCTGGTGGGACTGAAAATGGTTCAACCACTCTGGAAAACAGTATGGCATTTCCTCAGAAAGTTGAAAATCGAAATACCTTATGATCCAGTAATCCCTGTACTTGGTATATATCCACAATAAATACAAGTCAGGCACAAGTAGATATATGCACATTCAATGTTCTTCAGAGCACTATTCACAATAGCAAGAAGACGTAGATAACCTAAGTGCCCATCAATGGAAGAATGAAAAAACAAACTTTGATACATACACAAAATTTGTTTACCCAAGGCTGCAGTGGAATGCAATACAAACTTGAGGAATAATGATGAATCTGCAAAACACCTCATAATAATTGATGAACCTCAAGGATGTTATGCAGAGTGAAATTAGTCAGTCATAAAAGGATAAATATTGTATGAGACCATTTTTGTAAAAGCTTACGAAAACGTCTCCACACTAAAAGAAATATTGTTTGATGGTTATTGGGGGTGGAAGGAGGGGAAAGTAATTCACTGGCTAGAAGGTAGACATATGTTAGCTGGGGTTACAGGGAAGGCAATATATAAGGAGGAGGAGGGCAATACGAAGAAGAGTGAGGGTGGCGGATGAACAATGAAGACGGGAAGACTTAGGGAGATATGCATGGGCTAAATGGGATAGAGGTAAATAGTGATTTATACACAACCCTGGAACAACAGTGTTCTGTGAGTAGCTACGTGGATCGAGACATAGGCTGAATGAATAAAGGAGGGGAAAATATAATAGAAATGACAGAAATGAATATTGGGAATGATGATGACAGAAAGCTTGTAAGCCCATCTTCAGCCTATAGCTGAATGGATTTGCTAAAAGAGGAAATAGAATTTGCCCAGGGAAATAGGCTTCTTGTTAAGCCTCTGTTGAGTATGGGGCCTTAGGTGGAACCCATAGTCCCACTCAGACCCTTTTGAGGTGGGACATTCCCACTTGAAAAGCCATGCAGATCAACCCAGAACTGCTGGGAGAACAGAAGATTCTTATTGAAAGAAAGACCTGCAGGAAAAAAGCAGATTCTTTGGCTGTTTGAATATCCAGCAAATTGTTTGCTTTGGAAGCATCAAGGCAAGAAAAGTCAGCCCATCACAGAAACCCCCTTCTAGCACTGAAACTCAAAGGGAATCCATAAACAGCATAGCATGCTTGCTGGTGACCACTTGGGTCAACTTGTGAGTGGAATTGGGGGAAGTGCAGCAATGAAGACATGGGCTGGGTCTGGCCATGTTCCATGGACACCATGCGATGAGAAAGAGGAGAGGAAGGGCTGGCTGTTCTGAAGTTTAGAAAGATGTGTGAACTCCTGAGCCCATGGTCAGTGGCCTAGCCCCTAGGACTGAGAGTGAAATGGCCAACTGGTCTGAAGTGCAGGGAGGTGTGCATGAACTCCCAAACTTGCAGCTAGAACCCATTTGACCTAGCTCAGATGGCTAGTTAACACCAGAACTCAAACCAAGAAAGATAGAGATGTTTGATACTGAGAACCAGCACCAATTGCTACAATGTGACAAACTAGAATTTTGCCTATAAAGCAGTAACACAAATTCCAACTGGAATGAAAGGATTCTTCATATCAAGGAACGACCTTGTTTCCTCAGTGTACTGAGTTGACAGGGATGAGAAATTTAGACACTGGCTAAGAAATATAGGGCAGATACAAAGCCACACAGTGGCTGGCTTACAAACTTTCATGAGTGTACTTAGTTGCAGAATGAGGGAGGATAAGGTAGAATCCTCACTGAATAGTTTCCATTTTTTCCAGATGGATCTGGTGAAAGGGGAAGGGGGATGATGGTGATGGGATTTATGACTCCATTGTGTTAGCAGGATTAATTGTGATTGTCACAACTGTAATTGCAGAAGATGCGTAACTAAAAGGAGGCTATAGCTAATCTTTCATTTCAGGAACAGACAATCCCAGAACCCATCAACAAGGAAGAGCATGAGACTCCTACCTAGAAAAGAAATGCCAACAAAGAATTGGCTGTGTGCCTGTGAGCAGGAGCTTGGTTGACTGGCAGAAAAGACCCTTTGGACAATGAAATGAATATATGTATTTGTAAGTGTACATCAAATATTTTTGCCTTGTTCATTTGTGAAATATAAGATGTAAATGGGGCGCCACAGGGAGGAAGTGGGATAAATGTTGCAGGGAGGGGATTGTAATCATTGAGATGAAAGAGGTGTATGGTTTGCTGGATGTAGAGCTGAGGTTGGCAGTTCAAACTCACCAGCTGCTCCTCAGGAACCCTATACAGAGTATCTGTGAGTTGGAATGAACTCGATGGCACTTAACACCACCAATAATTGTGCTTGGATGCACAAACAATGCTAATGGGATCAGCAGTCAAGAAACCAAGTGACAGATTGCATTAGGCAAATCTGCTGCAAAAAAATCCTTTAAATTGTTTGAAGAAAAGAAAAAAGCTGAGATGTCACTTTGAGGACTAAGGTGTGTCTGACCCAAGCCATGGTATTGTTAATCACTTTATATGTAGTGAAAATTGGACAAGGAAGGTAAGTAGAAGAATTCAGTGCTTTTGAATTATGGTGCAGGTAAAGAATCATAAAAGTACCATGAAGAACAAACAAATTCTGAATTTGGAAACCAGAAATGCTTCTTAAAAGCCAGGATGACAAGACTTTGTCTCTTGTACTATGGACATGTTGTCAGGAGGGATCGGTCTTTGGAGAAGGGCATCATGCTTGTAGAAGTGGAAGCGCAGCAAAAGAGGAAGACCCCCAATGAGAGGGACTGGCACAGTGGCAGCAACAGTGGATGAAAGCATGGCACAGAACCAGGCAGGGTTTCATTGTGTTGTGCACAGAATGAATGACTATGAGTCCGAACCACTATGACTCCACGGCACCTGGTTATAGTTTTAATCCTATTGGAAATAAATTACCTTGGTTAGGTTACTGAGGTAGGTATCAGCCATCTCTTGTGATATTTACAGCCCCCACGCCTTTACCTAGCTAATCATTTGGGATTTTCTTGAAACACAAACACGTATGCATCTTTTAACGACCATGATACACTCTGTGAACTAAAAGGTTATGTGATTTGTTCTCTCCTAGAATTTAAATTATGAATAAGAGACAATAATCAATCTGGGCTGGGAGTGTTTGCCTGGAGCAACAGAGGAAGGAGAGTCATGAGGAGGAAGTGGAATGTGAGGTTAATTGCCTCTGATAACAAATGTCTCCTTTCCATGAAACTAGAATTGAATAATACCCAGCTACTATTACTGACTCACCAGCTGCTCCTCAAAAACCCTGTACAGGGTTGCTATGGGTAGGAACCAACTCAACGGCGCTTAACAACAACAACAATTATTACTGGACTGATGCTGTAGAATCATCACAGCCACAAGGCTGGTGGTTCAAACCCACCAACTGCTCTTTGGAAACCCTATACAGGGTCGCTATGAGTCAGAACCAACTCGACAGCATGTAACAATAATACTATTACTGAAAATTTTGACTAAAAAGTCTAGAAAATAATTCTGATCAAAAAGTAGTAAGTGCAGAACAGAATTTCAAATTCTCATGGAATCCAGATTTTCTGGAGCCATGGAGGCTGGATGAACCCCTGAAGTTATTACCCTGAGATAATCTTTAAGCCTTAAACCAGAAATATTCCTTAAAGCTTTCTTAAAACCAAACAATAGTTTAGCGTAACTATGGTTTTCAAGTAGAATATTGAAAGTACCATAAAATGCCAATAGAACAACGAATCTGTGTTAGAAAAGTACAGCCAGAATGCTCCCTGGAAGCCAGGATGGCCAGACTTCATCTCTCATACTTCGGACTTATTATCAGTAGGGACCAGACCCCAGAGAAGAATATCATGTTAGGTAAAGTGGAGGGTCATCAAAAAAGAGGAAGGTCCCAAACAAGATGAATTGGCACAGTGGCAGCAGCGATGGGTACAATGATTGTGAAGTTGATGCAGGACCGGGCAGTGTTTCATTCTGTTGTGCATAAAGTCACAATGCATTGGTACTGACTCAATAGCACCTA
>NW_006408828.1:1133658-1134919 GCF_000296735.1 Chrysochloris asiatica
ACAGGAAACTTATGGAACCAAATGTATGTTAATGGAGGAGGAAAAACTCAGGAGTGTGAGAATGGTGCACAATTCAAAGAATGGAATCAATATTGTTGAATTGCATAAACATATAGAAAAGGTTGAGTTGGTGTGTGTTTTGCTAAGTGTATTTGCAACAACAAAATAAAAAAATTTTAAAGAGGTCCTGGGATTTAGTTAGATACTACACAACAGCGTATCTTCGTAGTCTGGTCCTACTATTCCTTTAGGCATCACCAGGAAGACTTAATCATGATTGATAATGTGCTAAGGGATTCACTGTGGAGTTTAGTGCTCAGTCCACACTTAGTAGGTTCTTCACATCTCCAATAGGGTCGTTGGCCTGGTAGCCTTCAGTGGAGCCGTTCCTTTAACCGTAGTGAAGAGAATTTTCTTGTTTGGTTCGAGGGTTGCATAATTGTTGGATCCTGATGTGGTGCTGTAGGATACACACTGGACCACAAAGTCTGTTGAATCACAAGGTTGGCAGTTCAAACTCACCAGCCACTCCTCAGAAACCCTATACAGAGTCGCTATGACTTGGCACTTAACAATGACGATGATTGTTGAGTGTGACGTCATGAGCACTAACATTCACTGAGTTTCCATCTTTGTAGTTGATTAGTAACCTTTTGTTTCCCTTCCAAAGGGATACTTCTCCTTTGCCACTTGCTACTGCCATTACCAGCCCTGGTTTAACTGTATTTGGGAACCATGACACTCAACAAGATAACATTTTCGAAAGAAAAATAAACAAAGAAAATAATGCCACAATACTCAAGAGAAGAGAGATACACAAGATTGGATGTTGCTGCTTACGCATTGATGCTTAGGCTGGCGCTGGTGTAATGTGAATTTTGTAGATGGAAGGCACAGAGCACACATAAGCCAGTAGCATAGGTGGTTACTAGGGTTACCAAGATACAGGTGCTGTAGGTCCCGTATGTGCTGCACTACTAAACCACCGGCAGCACGATCACTTTGTATATCAAGACATGACACACATGGGTTTGTATATCAAGACATGAGATACATGGGTTGCCTGCGAGACACTGTTGCATTTGCTACATCGTGTTCTACCAACAGGATTTCTGAATTTTGTTACAAACTGTATAGGACTACAGACATACGTGGTCAGACATTTCCCAGATATTGTGTGGTGTATATGTTGTTGTTAAGTGCCATCAAGTCGATTCCGACCCATAGCAACTCTGTATAGGGTTTCCAAGAAGCAGCTGGT
>NW_006408828.1:1138479-1168648 GCF_000296735.1 Chrysochloris asiatica
CTTTCAGCTCCCATGAAGACTTAAAGCCTCAAACACCCTATACAGGTCTCTATGATTCAGAGCCAACGCAACGGTAGTTAAGAACAATATATGTGTATAAATAAATATGTATAGTGGTGATGGTTGTGTGCCATCGAGTCAGTTCCTACTGAGGCTATAAATCTTAATGCAAACAGAAAGCCTCATCTTTCTCCCACAGAGTGACTGGTGGGTTCAAACTGCTGACCTGGCAGCTAGCAGTCCTATTGCAACCCATATATATATATATGTGTGTGTGTGTGTGTGCTGCAGGATAATGGACTAGACTGCAAGGTCAGTTTGAACCACAAGGTCGGCTGTTCAAGCTCACTAGCCACTCCTCGGAAACCCTATACAGGGTCTCTATGAGTTGAAACAGACTAAAACACACTTAACAACAACAAATATATGTGTGTATTTGTTGTTGTTGAGTGCTGTCAAGTTGGTACCAACTCATAACGACCTTATGCACAACAGACCAAAACACTGCCTGGTTCTGTGCCAACCTCATAATCGTCACTATGCTTGAGCCCATTGCTGCTGCCACTGTGCCAGTCCATCTCATTGAGGGTCTTCCTCTTTTTTTGCTGACCCTCCAATTTACCCAGCATGGTGTCCTTCTGCAAGGACTAGTCCCTCCTGATATGTCCAAAGTATGAGAGATGAAGTTTCACCAACCTGGCTTCTAAGGAGCATTCTGGCTGCACTTCAAACAACACAGATCGGTTTGTTCTTTTGACAGACAATGGTACTTTTAACATTTTCCTCCAACACCCTTATGAAGACCCCTCTTACCACTGAAAGGCCAGCTTACCCAGACTCTCTTTCCCCCTGCCCCAGTCTAGTGCAGGATTCAGAGAGCTACTCCTATGTGAATGAGCACAGCAGCCTGGGAGGAAACAGTGACAATCTTTAATCAAGAGACCTCAGGTAAGGACGTGAGATGGTGGCAGAGTCATAGGGAACTACTCATCCTGTTAGACTCTTCTCCAGAAGAGAGCTCAGCAGTCCTCAGCTTTCCTCCAAAAACCATGCCAACGTGGTCCAGGGAGGGTGCTGACCATGCAGCATGCCAGCTCAAAAGGCTCTTTGGGAACCAACTACATGGGCCCAGATGGGCTCTTCTGTTGCCACAGAAGCCCTGCAGGCACCAGCTCTTTGTCATTAGCAAGGTTGTCCCAGAGCCATCCACAGGCCTGCCAGGCCACTGGCCAAGTTTCCTCTGCCCAGAGTCTTCCAGAGGTTGAGACCTGCTTACACCGTGGGTTCCTCTTCCCTGGAGACAGTGGGTTTCCGGGGGGCGCAGCCGGTTGTGGCTGCCTGGGCAACAGAGAGTCTGGAAGTGGTGGGGAGGGTCTGTGAGGTCTTAGGAAGGTCACGGAGGTGTTTGAGGGGCTGGAGGCAGTTGTGGAAAGTGTTAATGTTTTAGCCAGTGTGGTAGCAGGCAGGGAAGGCCACCTGGATGCCGTCCCGGCCTTGGAGACAGAGGAGGGCTGGGGAGTCATGGGAGGTGCCCAAGGAAGCTCCGGAGAGGCTGGAGGTAGAGTGGAAGCTACTGGAGGGGTGGAGGGCCCTGAGGAGGGCTGGGGACTCGGGAGGTCCTGGGCTCCCTTGGGAACATGTCCCCTGGTCCATACAGGGGTGAGGGCGAGGCCTAGGCTCCGGAGTGGCCTGAGCATGAGGTCCGTGTGTTGGACAAGTTCGTCCTTAAGAGGAGTTGGGAGACAGGGAGGGCTAGTCTCTGACAGGATGCTGCTGGAGTCCCAGGCAGGCACTGCAGTGGACAGCATTTGGGAGGTCCTCTGTGTCCTCATGGGGTCCCCGGGCAGGTACTACAGTGGACAGCACTTGGGAGGGCCTCTGTGTCCTCATGAGGCTCCGGGGCAGCCTTGCTGAACTCCACGTCCCCACCAGCAGGGAGCCTCCGTCTTCCTTCCGGAGGGATGGGGGACTCTAGAGAGAGGTGGGGGAAGTGAGGTGCACAGTGATTCTCCCAGGGCTGAGGTGGACCCTAGATGAGCTGTGCTGGAGACAGGCACTCAGCTCCATCTTCTGAGAGCTTCAGCCTCACACCTGCTACCTCCAGCAAGAGATGACTGAAAACAAGCTATGGACATGGGCAAGTCACCTGGGCCTCTGTTCCTTCATCTGTAAAATGGGCATAGAAAGAGTGGGTGTGCAAGGCTGCTCTGAGGGTCACTACTATGGGGCCTTGAGCAGACGTATCTCTCTCTGAGCCTGTTTTTTTCACAGCTGGCCCTGAACACACTCTAAGTTTCTGGGCAGGGAAGTAAAGTGGAAGAAGAAAGGGAAACCCAAGGACCCCAGGGCCCATTTACCTGGGCAGGAGGAGCAGCAGTCCCTGGGGGGGACGTGGGGGTCTGCACAGTCGTGGTGGCAGGGGACCTTCTCACAGCTCACCTCTCCCAGCTGAGGAAGCAGAAGAGCACACAGGCACATACATGGGTCAGGAAAGCCAGAGCAGCATGCCTGCTCAGACCAGCAGCAAGTCCCAGGATAGCAGTGGCTCACCTCAGGCCCTACCTGAGCCAGAGGGGAAGCCCAACCTGAAGGCAATCACTTCCCCACACCCTGGACTTCCAGAAAGAAGAATATTGTCAGCACTAAAGACATTCTAGCAGGTAATTTAAGGTGAAGAGCAGCTGGAGGAGGAAAGGTTTATGCTGGCTAATGGGTAACATGCTGCCTGGAAGTTTGAGTCCATGAGACACCTCGGAAGAAAGGTCTGGCAATCTACTTTGAAAAAATCAGCCACTGAAAGCCAGTCGACTAGTCAATAGCAACTGGCTTGTTTTTTTTTCCTATTTTTCCAAGGTCAGGGGCTCCATGTCTCACAAAAGGGCACAGTTAAGAAGCAGCCGCCCCCAGGCCAGCTCACCTGACAGGTGCACCGGGTACACGGCTCATCATCCAAGGTGAACACCTGGCCGTTGGCCACCTTCCTTCCTTCATAGTTGCAGTCTGCGGAGGCAGAGGAGACAGGGCCCCTGAGAGCCAGGCCACCCGGGAGCCTCGGGCCTGGGGCGCTGGTCCCACTCACCTCGGCACACGGGGCAGCATTCCCCATCGGGGTGAAAGGGGTAGGTACAGGTGATGGGGCAGTCCACGGGCGAGCAGGCCACTGAGCCCAACTGCAGGACAAAAAACACACAGGCCCTTTGATCCGGGGGATGCTCGGGAAGCCATGAGGCTGGGGGCTTTTCTTGTAGGGTCTATCTTCTCGCTAGGATGTAAGCTCCTTAAAAACAAAGACTACCCACCACGGAGCTCATCTGCCAACAGACACCTGATGAACCAGTCTACAAACTGCCCTGCCAGGTGGGCAGTGACATCTGAGGAGAAAGCAGGCCCCAGAAGCTGAAGCTCCCAATGCATGTGACCAGGAACGCACGGGCCCCCACACAGAGGTCACTCAGGGGGTCACAGGAGTGTGGACTCTGTGTTTCTCAATCCTCCTGTAGACCTTGTCCCTTTCCATGTGGGCACCCGGCAGATGACCATTCTGTCTGCACCAACCGCCAGCAAAGAAGCTGTATCAGGCATTAGATGCTTCTAGCAATAAGAATTTTTGTTTTCCTTGTCCAAATATTAGATGATCTTTTTCTCTAACATGTTTTTTTCAGATGGAGAGGCTGTATGGCTTAGGACTAAAAAACTAGTTTGACTCTTGGCACTTTGATCTTGAGTGGAGCCCCTGGGTGTCACAAACAGTTAAGCACTCAACTAGTAGCCCAAAGACTGGCGGCTGGAATTTACCCAGAAGCCCCTCAGAAGATAGGTCTGCCTGATTATGTGCTTCTGAAGGCTGCCACAGTCTGGAAAATGAGCTCTATTCTGCTCACATAGGATTGCCACGAGTCAGACTCAACAGGGAGTAACAACACGATCGTGGGCAGATTCTTTCCTGTCCCTGAGCCTCGATTTTTCTTGTCTCTAAGAGGAAGATGTCGGTGGAGCAGCATCACAGAATTCTTGCATGGGTTAACTGAGTTAATGATTGTAAAGGGCTAAGAACAGAGATACAGAACAGAATGTCAGATTCTCATGGAATCCAGACTTTCTGGATCCATAGAGTCTGGATGGGTCCATCAAAATTATTGCCCTGAGATCATCTTTAAACATTAGACTTTCAACCAAAAATACCCCCTGAAGTCTTTCTTCTTTAAATCAATTAATAGTTTAGCTTAACTAGTAAAGAATGTCTCCCTTGATTATGTTCGTTTAAGTTCTAGCTAGATGAGATCAAACTGGCAACAGCTTGAAGATGCAACAGGAAAATTAGGGGTCAGGAGGGGGAAGATGGTGGCACAACAGGAAGAATGTCATCAATGTCACTGAATTGTACACATAGGAATTGTTGCGTGAGTGTATGTTCTGCTATGGATATTCTCAACAAGAACGAAAATTAATTATTTTAAAAGAATAAAAGATTCTGATATAGACCCTGGGTGTGTGCTCTCCCCTCCACCCTCATGACAATCCAGGTCATACTTGATACAACAGAAGGCCCCTCATGACTTGCCCCGGCAGCCAGGCAGACCTTTGGCAGAGGGTTAGAAACAGTTAACTGCCCTGTTAGCATCTGTCCTGGGCAGGGCCGAATGGGGCCAGCTTTCACTGTGAACCAAAAGCGACCTGTCCAGGGCTCTCAGAGCTGACCCCAGGGGGCTTCTGCAGACAGGGTCGGGGCTGGTGGTCCGTACCAGGCAGATGCAGCTCAGACAGGGGTCCAGCACAGACGGGAAGGTCTCGTTGTTGTAGAAGATTCTGCCTGTGTATGTGCAGCCTGCCAGGGAGAGCACGCAGTGAACACCAGTCAGGGGGACACACATGAGGGGAACAGGTGGTTAGGGAGAACATGTGTGAGGGGAACATGTGATGAGGGAAACACATGGTGGGGGGGGAACATGTGGTAAGGTGAAACACAAGGGGAACATGTGGTGAGGGGAACACATGTAAGCGAATCACATGGTAAGGAGGAGCACACGTGAGGGGAACACATAAGGTGAAACGTAAGTAAGGGGAACACACATGAGGGGAACATATGGTGAGGGGAGCACACTTAAGGGGAACATGTGGTGAGGGGAACACATGTGAGGGGAACATGTGGTGAGGGGAACACATGTGAGGGGAACACGTGGTGACAGGGAACACACAGTGAGCACCAGTCAGGGTGGTAGGCACCACGCTCCTGACCAAGGCAAAGGTCTGAGGCTTATCTGGAGAGCAAAGATCAGGCCCTGGCCTCCTGAGAGCAGTGATTCAGGGTGAGGGAAGAGGCAAAGCACACGTCTGAATTGGGGCTGACTGTGTTTTTCATCAACTTTAGTAAAGGGATCGAGTGGATATAGAAGAACCCGGAGATGGGGTTTGGGTTCTTGCTTTAGCAAGGGAAGCTTCCTCCTCTAATCCTCATCAGGTGAGATCATGCCAGGGCTTGGGCAACCCCAAGTGTGCATCATGCCATCTTCCCAGAATCCTCTCTGCTCCTCCCCACTCAGCCAAAGCCTGCCAAGGCCCAAGGCCCACCTCACACCACACTCTGTCCACACATTCCCCACCCCATTCCCTCCTCTGCTTCCTGATGCCCCCAGACCCTGGCCTCCATGCTACCTTGATGATATTTATCACCTGCTGCTCAGGTCAAAGGGAGCCCTGGTGGCACAGTGAGTAAGCGCACAGCTGCCATTGGAAAGGTCAGTGGTTTGAGCCTAACAGCTATTCCATGGGAGAGAGTTGGCAGTCTGCTCCCATAAAGGAGGCAGCCTTGGAAACTCCATGAGGCAGTTCTACTCCACTCGGTAGGGTCCCCAGAGTCCTGGTGTGGCGCTGGGGGTGAATGCGTTGGACTATAAAGTCAGACTGAACCACAAGGTCAGTGGGTCAATCTCACCAGCTGTTCTTTGGAAACCCTATACAGGGTCGTTATGGGACAGAACCAACTCAATGGCACTTAACAACAACAGGGTACCCCAAGAGGAAGAACTGACTGAAGTGCAGGGGGGTTGCTTTAGCTTTGGGGTTCAGCACAAAGGGTCCCTGGTTGAACCAAGCAGTTTGAGCTCCACTATTAACTGAAAAGTTGATGGTTCGAACCCACTCAGCAGTGCCACAGAAAAAAAGCCCTGGCACTGTGTTTCTGTAAAGATCACAGCCGAGAAAAGGCCATGGAGCTCAGCTCTCTACTGGACCCCAAGGGATCACCGTGAGTCAGAATCCACTCAGTGGGTTCGAATTCAGTTCGAAGCAGGTGATGAAACAATACGGAGGTATTTTACCAGGAAAACACTATCTATTATAGCTCTAGTATATGTTGAGTCTCTGAGTAGTAAAAAACAGTTATTGTCCTTGACTACTAACTGAAAGATTGGTATTTTGAGCCTACATAGAGGCACCAAGGAAGAAAGGCCTGGAAATCTAATTCCAAGAAATCAGCCACTGGAAACCCTAGGGAGGAGTCAAGCACCTTGAGATCATGAGTCACTGGATGTGGATGCTCAGGACCAGGGTCTAGGGACACACTGAGGTCAACTGGCATTAACACAGTCCATAAAAAAAAGGTTCTATAATCTATGTCGCTGATTAGTGACTGGGGTAACAGCCACCTAAAGGGGCAACTGTTGGTCTCTCCCTGTCTAGAGGAAAGAAGGGTGAAGAAAATGAACAGGAGTGAAGACGTATGAAAACAATGAATCCAGTGGACTAATGGACAACGTGAACCCGAACTACATGATGCACAGTCATTGCTACCAACTGTTCTGAAAAGGATCACGTCAGGAGATCCTGGATAGAGAGGAAGAAAAATATGGAACAAAATTAAAAATTGAAAAATAATAAGACCAGGCTTACTGGTCAGACAGAGAGACCACTGCCTTTAGTCACCTTGCAAGTCTGGAGATGACCTCCCCCAAATAATAGACAGATCTGTGGGTGGGAAAATCACACCAGAGAGGCACGCACTCTTTGGATTTATCAACCACTTGAGATTTAAAGGACAGCATTTACTCAGAGACACAGATCAAAAGGGTTAGGAAAGGAAGCAGGAATGGGAGAAAGACATACATGGAGAAAGTGGGCTGAGGGATGTTATACTGTTCGGAGTACAATCAATGACATGAAACAACGTGTGTCTGCATTGTTGATGGAAAACTGAGCTACTCATAAACCTTTACCCAATCCACAATGAAATGTTTAAAAACACAAAGAAAGAAAGTCCGATGGAGTACAGTCCTAATGACACACATGGACTCACTGAGTCAGAACTGACTTGGCAACTAGTTTTTATTATTGTTGTTGTGGTGTTGTTAAGTGCCATCGAGTCGGTTCCAACCCATAGCGACCCTATATAGGGTTTCCGGGAGCCACTGATAAGCTTGAACCGCCGACCTTGCAGCTCAAACAGCTTTGCAGTCTGGCACATTAACCCACAGCACCACATCAGGGCTCCTGGTTTTTATAATACGTTGTATGCAATCTACATACACGTATGTATTATATTAAGAAAAACACTTGTTGCTAAATGCTGTCAAGTCAGTTCTGATTCATAGTGACCCTGTATAAGGTTTCCGAGGAGCAACTGGTGGGTCTGAACTGCCGACCTGTAGTTAGCAGTCCAGTGCTTGAGAAAAAACACTAGAGTGTCATCCATAAACACAGGTTAACAGTGTAATGTTGTTGTTGTTGTGACCAATGAGCCCTTTTAAATTTTTTGTATTTTCTAAATTTTCTATGCTACTTTTAAAATATGGAAAAAGTGAAAAAAAAAGTCATGTTTAAAAAACAAAGGGATATTTTCATTTTCTCTCATTTTCTCACAGGCATAGGTCCTTTGACTCTACACCCAGGTATTGGCTCTGCGTAGCTTTCTATCTGCATTGCTTAATCTCTCTGAGTCTCAGTTTCCTCATCTGTACAATGGGATTATCCAACAGGGTTGTTGTGAGAATAATATGAGATGGCACTTACATGGTGCTTAGAACAGGGGAGGAGCCTGGTGCAGGGTGAGACTGGATAGGGGCTCCCCTAGACCCCTGCCGTGGGAGGTGGGACTGTGTTGCCCCCTGGCAAGGAATTACCTGCTGAACAGTCAGGGCAGCATTGTCCAGGGATCCGAATCGGATGAGGGCAGGAATCCACGCAGTCTGTCCTCTTACAGCTCACTGAGCCATCTGCCTGAAGGGAGGAGGAACTTCACCAAGATCCCACTTAGGACACCAGCCCCATCCCAGGCCCCCTCCAGTGTCTCAAAGGAACGGGAGATGCTGCACACTGGCCAAGGCTTGCCCCAAGGATGCTATGATGCAGTCGTGAAGTGGCAATTCTCCTGCAAAGAGGACCAACTACTGAGGGAAAGTGGCTTCAGCGTGCCTGGACTCCAAGCTTCCTGTTTCTCTCAAGGAGCAGGTCAAAGGCAAACAACACGCTACCCCATCACCACCTCCAAATCCCCTCAGCTCCTCCCTAGAGCCCTGGTTCACCCCAAACCAACAGAGTGCCATAAAGGCTTAGTTTCATAGAAAACCATTCCACGAGAAATGCTTATTTCAGAAGATGGAAGTGCCAGGCAGGTTGTTTTTATGAATCTAAATGTTTACAAACATTTTGTTACTTTCTTAGAATCTGAAGCCCTTAAATCAGTCATAAAAGGAGAAAGCAGGCATCCAGATGTACTTTCTTCCAAACCTAATTCCAATTAGACATGCTAAAGCATTGTAAGGGAACCCTGCTGGTGCAGTGGTTAAGCACTGGAGTGCTGACCAAGAGGTCAGCAGTTTGAACCCACCAGCTGCTCCCTGGGAGAAAAAGGAGGCAGTCTGCTTCTGTAAAGATTTGCAATGTACTCAATGGTTACTCTACTCTGTCCTAGATGACCACAGTGAGTCGGAATCAACTTGCCGGCCATGGGTTTGGGTAAAGTGCGGTGGGTCCAAGACATTTTAACAAATGGCACATCAGTGGTACTTGAAGGCAGGGCTTCTCACACACTAAGGTGCACAAAACTCACCTGGATCCGAGGCCTGGGCAGAAGCTTGAGAGCCTGCAAGTCTAACAAGTTCCCAGGTGTGGCCAATGCTGTGGACCCAGGGACCACATTCTGAGAATCAGTTCTAAAGGACTTAAAAGACGGCTGGCCGTTTGCATCTACCCAACAAGTCTGCGAAAGGAAGACCTGGCAATCTGCTTCCATGGAGACTGTTGTTATGAAATGCCATCGAGTCAGTTCTGACTCACAGGAACCCTGTATAGGGTTTCCGAGGAGCAGCTGGTGGATTTCAACCACCAACCTTATGGTTAGCAGTCCAGTGCTTATCCTACAGCGCCACACATGCCTAGAAAACCCTACAGGGAAATTGTTCTCTGTCACAGGTCACTATGAGTTGAAAGTCAGCCCAACAGTGCACATCAACAACCAAGGATTAAACAGTGAGCAAAAAAAAAAAAAACACTGTTTCCGGGGAAATGGCTGTGTTTGCATTCCTGCCAATCTGACTCTCAAACCCTCGTACCTTCTTCTTAACCATTTCTGATAAGGTAAAGTCTCATGATTCATATTAAGGAACATGCAATTTCCCAGGAATTTCCTGAGCCCTTGGGTCACTGGCCACCCCAGCCCCCTCTTTTCCATGTGTGGGACCTTCTATTGGAACCCCACCAACTCCTCAGACCAGCAGCTCTCAGCACAAGCCAGCATCTACACACAGTTCTTGCGGCAGACTGCCAAGCTGCGTCTTGCTGGAAAAGCTACCGAGGAAAGAATCAACTAGGTCTTGACCCTTTTGGCAAAAATGGAACTTGAGAGCGTGGGAGCGAAAAAGACTGCGGTTGGACTGAGGAGCCCAGTTTGGGGAGGGGAAGGGATCTCTGGGGTGTCTGGCGGGGCAGAGGGGTTTCCTCTGGATGAAGCAGGTGAGCAGCCAGGTAAAGCAACTGAAGGCGCGCAGGTTGTCATTCACCTGGCAGATGCATAACTCACAGGGGTCACCAGGCGACCAGATCTGTCCAACTGGAAATTCAACCCCGTTGTCGTCGAGAGAGCAGCCTGGCCAGGGAACAGTGAAGGGGATGGACAAGTGGGCAGGATGCCAAGTGGGTCCTGATGCCCACTGGGCCTGCAGCTCCATCTACCAAGGGCTCCAGACACACACCTGTGTTTCCACCCGCTGAGCAGACGCTGGCCCCAGACGCTGCCACAGCTGCCAATCCTGTTCCTTAGTGAAGCTGACCTCCAAACATGCACCTGGTATGCACACACACTCACACAAACACACACACACCCAACATACACACACGGAGACTTACCACACACACAGACACAACCCACACACATAAACACCCTACAGACACATACACACTCTCACACGGGTGAAGCTCAGCCTCCCTCCACAGTGTTGGGCTGTCCCGGGAGGCAGAGTTGAGTGGCCCTCACCTGTCATGGGCCTGGGCTCCCGGCAGGTGAAGCAGCACTGTCCAGGGCCCAGCCACCATTCCTCACGGGGACAGTCCAGCTCTGGACATGGCGTGAAGGAGCATTCCACCTCCCCATTCTAGAAGAGAACCAAGGAGCACAGGATGGTGAGATGGGGCCATAGGAGGGTTGAAGAGGAGGGTTGTGGGCCGGCTACCTCCCCTGTGCCCTACAGGTAAAAGTGATAACTCTCCAGGGAGCGGGAGGGAGATGGAAGTGGGCTCGGGTCCTTGCAGGGTGTTGAGCTGTATGTCCCAGCTCTGCTGGGCCTCCCATGGTCACAGCTCCATCCAGGCTCCCTGCATCCACCACCCTCCACACACACTCACTCTGCAGTCAGAGAATTACTCAGACTCCCAACCGGTCACATCATCCACTGGGTTTTGTACCAAAGCAGCGGTGCAAAACCCAGATTCCTGGGCGGGCTTGAAAAGTCCTTTGTGGTTAGGTCAGAGACAAGGGCTGGGTGTCCCCCAGATTCCTGTCCCCAAAATACAACACCTGGTGGATGGGCATCATCTCCTGCAGAGATGCCTGGATGGTTACTTGAACCCCCAGCCCCTGGAGGGACAAGGGGAGCAGAGCCCATAACTAGGTGATGGTGGGGTGTAGCAGTCATGGGGTACAGCTCACTCCGCAGGACTCCCGGTGAACCAGCCTCAGGCAGCCCTCTCCTGAAATGAGGATTCTTGGCTTCTCCCCTGTCCTTCCTTGCCTCCCTCACTGGCTCTCTAGAGTCTGAGGTTTACACTAGAATCCTGCCACAGATCCAGGAAGACCAACCCAAGTCATGAGTGTTTCTCCAGACTCCTCTCGTGCCCAATTCCTCTGGCTGGCACCGTGTTGCAGCCAGGATGGGTGCTTTGGTTCTTAGCACCCACTGTGCATGCGCCAGCTACCTGCCATTAGCACATACAGGCACACCTCCCTCAGCTCTTTAAGGACCTTCGTATCCTTCAGGTCTCAGCTCTGCAGCTTTTCCTCCAGGAAGACTTCCCAGAAGCCTAGACTGATGAGGAAGCCTGGGTGCCGTCCACTCCCACCTGGCGGTGAGTAAGCTTCGCCACACAGCAAAGGATATAGACACTGGGTCAACTTTAAGGGGGCCTTGAGGCATGCAGGTCCCTTTACTACCTGGGCTGCCTCAGTCTTCCTCTGGATGCAGCAGATCCTTTCCTGGTTCAAGGAGTCCTGAGTTCCTCCCCACCCCCACCAATTCTAGAAGGTTCTAGAAGGTTCCAGGACCCTCAGCCTTCCTACCTGGCAGGCACAGGTGGTACACTCATCATCACCCCCACTGAAGACAGCTCCATCTGCATACCATTGGCCACGGAAATAGCACCTTACTGTGGAAAAGAGAGAGAAGCTGGGGGAGGGGCAGCTAGAAAAAAGGGAGGCACATTGGGGACTCTGCACAGTTAACATAGCATAGCACACACCCAAGAATCCAAATCACTCCCCTGCTCCAAACTCTAGACCCCAGAATAGTTGTTCCTATTTAGTAGGACTCCTGGTGTGGCACTGTAGGATCAGCACTGGACTTCGACCCACAAGGTCAGCAGTTCAAACCCACCAAATGCTCTTCGGAAACTCGCTATGAGTCGGAACTGACTTGATGGGCAACAACAACAACATTTAACAACTGGTGTGGCACTGTAGGATAAGCAGTGGACTGCAAGCCACAGGTCAGCAATTCAAACCTCAGAAACCCTAGAAAGGGTCGTTATGAGTCAGAACTGTCTTAATGGCACCTAACAACATTTAAAAACGGACAGGAAAGAAATCACATGTAAAATAAAATCCACTAAGGAGTCCTGGTAGGACAATAAGTTAAGAACAGGCCTGCTAATCAAAAGCTCAGTGTTTTAAAGCCAACAGCCACTCTGCAGGAGAAAGATGAGGCTATCTGCTCCCATAAAGCTTTACAGTCTTGGAAACCCTACAGAGCTGTCCTGCTCTCTCCTATAGGGTCACTATGATGGTCATTTGATGGCTGTGGGTTTGCTATTTGTTTTTTAAGAGGGGTTATGGGTTGAACTGTGCCTCCAAAAAGATACATTGAAATCCTAGCCTTCATTCAGTACCTCTGACTATGACCTTGTTTGGAAATGAGGTCTTTGAAGATGTCATCAGACAACAGAAGGTGGGTCCTAATCCATGATGAGTGGTGTCCTCATAAAGAAGAGAAGAGATGCTGATGTAGAGGGGAGAAGCCCCAGTGATGAGGGGGACAGAGCTGAGAGGGATGAAGCTACAAACCAAGGCATGCCCAGGAATCCTGGGAACCACCAGGAGCTCACAGAGACAAGGAAGGGTCTTCCCTAGAGCCTTCAGAGTGACCAGAGCCCTGCTGTCTCCTTGATTTCAGACTTCCAGCCCCCAGACTGCAGGAGAATGAATCCCTGCTGCTTTAAACTTTGTTATGGCAGCCCTGGGAAACTGACATAAGGTCTGTAACCAAAAAGGCAGGGCGGCTCTGAGTAACTGGAGTGAGAAAGGAAGACTAGTCCCGACCACACCTAAGGAATAGGCTTGGGACTGACACCACCCCTGAGGCTAAAAGGATTCAGTGAGAAAGACTGAAACCTGAAGACCATTCCCACTGGTAACCAACAACAACAAACCCAAATCCAAAACTCTCCAGTCAATTTAGACTCATCGGGACCCTATGAGATGGAGCAGAACTGCTCCACAGGGTTCCCAACGCTGTGAATCTTGATGAAAGCAAACTGCCTTATCTTTCTCCCATGGTGAGTTTAAACTTCCAACCTGTTAGTTAGCAGCCCAGTGCTTAACTCATTTTACCACCAGAGCTCCTCACAGTGGGAAAGCCTAAAAACCGGCCCCTTGCCCATGCACAGTGAGTACACTGCAGGGCTAAATCAGGCTGCCGTTCTGAGTTCAAATCCCAAGTATGCAACCAGGGCATAACTTTGGGTGTTGTTGTTGTTATCAATTGCTGTCGAGTCGATTCCGACCCATAGCAACCCTGTATAGGGTTTCCAAGGAGCAGCTGGTGAGCTTGAACAATCGACCTCACAGTTCAAATGGTTTTTGCAGTCTGGCACATTAACCCACAGCGCCACACCAGGACTCCATTGGGTAAGACTCTTAAACTACGTGTGCCTCCATTTTCTTATCTGTACAATGGGTTTGATAACAGTACCTACCATATTAAGGACTGCTTTGCCTAGTTGACAAAAAAACAATATAACATCTCGGAGGACTCCCTGAGACTATCACCCTGAATACTCCATAAATCTTCAACTGCAACTACCCCTGAGATCACCTTTACCTAAGTAACAGATTGGCTCATAAAATAAAGGCGTACTCTGCAGCTTTAAAAACTTATCTAATGGAGGCAGAGACAATGACGTGGAGAGATGGAGCAGCTGAGGACTTTAGACACAGAGCGGGAGAGGGGCTGTGTGCTGATGGCTGGGGCGGGCAGGCTTGCAAGGTATAGCCTTTGGTTGGTTGATGATGCATGGAGGGGATTGTAACCATGGCAATGAAACGATATACGATAGGATGAATGTAAAACTAATGTTCTCCCATGTAAACTATCACATAATTCACAATAAAACATTTAAAAAAATCATCTAAAACATATTATCTCCATAAGACCAAATGTTCAACAATGATTCTAAAGGGTAAGTGGATAAGTGGGTAGGGGAAATGGGTTACAGAAAGCAAAACATGCAGAAAGGGAATTAATGAGAATGTTGTCACTTTGTGGGAACAATGAGTCATTGTTAAATGGGAGCCTAATAGTCTGTGTAAACTCTCCCTGGAAAAGCACAACGTTGTGCTTCAAAAAAGAAATAATAACATAATATCTAAAAGTCGTGGAAAGCCACTTGAAACGAAGCCACAGCAGCTACACAGCCGTAAAGAGAAACGAAGTCCCAAAGCACACCACAGCATCAATGAACCTGGAGTATTCTAAGAGAAAAAAGTCGGTCGCAAAAGGACAAATGCTGTCTGATTTCGCTTCTGTGAAATAAGCAAAGATATAGATGTTGTTGTTGTTAAGTGCCTTTGAGTCAGTTCCGACCTATGGCAACCCGTGTAGGGTTTCCAACGAGTGGCTGGTGAGCTCGAACCGCCGACCATGCAGTTCAAACCGACTTTGTAGTTCAGCGCATTAACCTGCAGTGCCACACCAGTACTCCAGAGATATAGATAGAAACTAGATTCTTTATGGTTACTAGGTGTGAGAGGGAGGTGGGTAGGGGAGGTTTTTGTTTGGGGAAAATGAGTTTATGTGAACAGTGGTAGTAGATGTTGGAAAGGGATCATGAGCATGGTGACACAATCTAAAAAATATCATCACTGCCATTGGATTATAAATGTGGAAGTTGTGTGACAAATGTTTCGGTGTGTATCTTTTCACAATGAAAAAAAAAAAAAAGGAGAACATCAGCTTTGAAATCAGGCAGACACGCGTTCAAGTTCTGCTCCATTACTAACTGGCTGTGTATCTGTGGGCAAGTGACTTGACATCCCTGAGTCTCCGTCTTGTCATCAATGAATTGCACTCCCTTAGGAAAGACCCTAAACAAGGGTTAATGATTAAAGGAGGTCAAGGGCCGCTCCATGCCCTGCACAGAGCAGTGGATCATGATGAGGTGAGGGTGTGCTCCGGACAGGGATGTGGTCATCTCAGTAAAGAGAACCACATTTCTCACAAAGGAGCAACTCAGTGGGGGAAGGGAGATGGATCCCCCACCTAGACACAGAGCCAGGCGGCTGCTGGATTCAAACCCTACCTGCCTGCAGGCTGGGCTGTGAGCACAGTCTAGCCCCCAAGACATGGTGCCCACATTAGGTGAGATCTGAGTTTCTGAAGCAGAAATCAACATTGTTCCTTTCTCAACTCACCCCACCCCCAACACATCCTAGAAAAAAACATACACAATACATGCATGAGGCCACAAATGCATACAAAACCCAAAATCCCCCAGGGAATCTCTCACCTGGAATACAAGTACAACAATCCGACTGCGGGGGACTCTGGCAGGGGCCGGGAGGACACTTGGGGGAGATGCAGGACACGTTCCCAGTCTGAGAAGAAGGTAAGAGATGGTGGCAGGGGGTGGGAGGTAGAACAGGGGTCTGCAGACCTTCAGGCTTACTGGGAAGGTGCTCATTCTCTATAACACACCTAAGGTTTCCAGTCCCAGACCATGGCTGCCTAAAGGAAGCCATCCAAGACCCTTAAAGGCCACTGTGGACATATGGACAGTCTGTAGGGACCCAGTCTCCAGGGCCTACTTACTGTGATTTAGAACAGCTCCCTCCCCAAAATGTGTTCTATGGAAAAGGGGCAGGATAGAGCAGCACAGAAGGAAACTGAGGTGTCTAGCCATCCAGGGCATCTGGGACGATGCTGAGCACCGGAGAGCAGCGGTTACTCCTGGGAATAACTTACTATATCCCTTCCTGTGCATCTGAGTTTGGAACCAAAGGGTTATATTGGCTATTCAAAGACCACAATTCAAAAATAAATTTAAAATTTTTGAAGTTAAGACCAAAAAAAATTAATTTAGAGAGCACTGGCTTTGGAGTCATCTAGGCCTGAGACTCCATATCTGCTCCTCTAGTAACAAGTTCTGTGTGACTTTGAACAAGCAATCGTACCTCTAAGCCTCAGTTTCACTATCTGTGAGATGGGTTGGAAGTGCTGAGAGATCAGCCGCCAAAAGACCAGGCCACTGTGCAGCTCACAGTGAACGCTCAATAAAGGAAGCGCTCAGGAAAGGTACCAACGACCTGAATGCTTCCTAGTCTTACACTGCAGCTTCCATCACTGCTGCCAGATGGTCAGAGGGTGGTGGGGAGTTGGCTGACAGAGCCTGGGCTCTGGATCAAACAGACTCAGCTCAAGTCCCAGCTCTGTCACCTCCAAGCCTCAGACTTCTCATCTGTAATATGGACAGCAAAGCCAGCTGGGAAGAGCTGTCGGGAGCCTCCAGTGCAGCAACAGAACACGTGTGTCAGCACCTGGAAGTGTCTGCATTTAGCTGCCATCAAGTTGGTCCTGACTCACAGGGACTCCGTGCACGACGGAACAAAACGCTGCCTAGTCCTGTGCCATCCCCACAATTGGTTGGCGATAGCACCGTGGTAATCATAGAATTTTCATTGGTTGATTTTCAGAAGCAGATCACCAGGCCTTTCTTCCTACTGTCTTAAGCGCCACTGAAAGCTGCTCAGCATCATAGCAACACACAAGCCTCCACTGACAGATGGGTGGTGGGTGGTGGCTGTGCAGCTGATGCATTGGCCAGGAATTGAACCAAATCACCTGCCTGAAAGGGGGGGTCCCATAACGGAACCAGCAATGCCTTAGGGTCTGTACATTGTTGCTGTTAGGCACCATCCAGTCGGTTCCGACTCAGAGCGACCCCAATACAACAGAATGAACCCCTGCCTGGTCCTGTGCCCTCCTCACAAGCAGTGCTGTCTCTGAGCCCACTGTTGCAGTCTCTGTGTCAATCCATCTTGCTAAGGGTCTTTACCAAGCAGGGACATCTCCTTCCTGACAACATGTCCAAAATATATGAGACAAAGTCTCACTCTCCTTGCTCCTAAGGAGCTTTCTGGCTGGACTGCTTCCAACACAGATGTGTCAGCCCACAGGAGATGCTTCGTAACTAATCTTGGAGGAATGAATCTGCCTAAAGCAGACTGCTCCTAACCAAGCTGAGTTTGGTAAAGAGCCTTCTTCCCAAATGCACTTACCTTTATTGCCTTGGCAAATATTTTGCCTGAAGAGAAAAAACACCTTCCTGGTTGTAAGTTTCTAAGGGATCTCACCCTCTGGAAACAGATTGACCCTGTTTGCCTGTTTGCTCTCTTCAGCTCAGAGGAAGCTCCAAAGACTTGGAGGCTTGACATTTCCCTCTGCCTTTAGATCCTAAAGGTTCTGATCAAAGTGTACAGCTCAAGAACACTGCCTGAATGCCCAAGCAGGTATTTAAAATCCACTCCTTTGCCCTTTGCCTAAAACCCCCAAAGGTTAAGAAAGCACCCGTGAGGCTCTGGGGACCCCAGGACACTCACCAGACAAACACAAATGGTGCAGTTCGAGTGGGGAGGGGAAAAGACTTCACCTTCTGCATGGATGACGCCACTGTGAAAACAGCCTTTGAAAGACAAACAGGAAGGTAGCAGACTCAGGCTCTTCAAAGCAGAGGAAGCCGGATGGTTCAGGGCTCTCCCAAGCATCTCATCCCTGCAACCTTCTCTCTCTTCTTAGATGTCCAAGAGTGGCAGGATCAGGTCTCAAGGACCTTGATCTAGAGGGACCACCCAGGAGACATCTGCATGGAGGCCCCAGGATGGTGGCATTTATGTCTGGTAAACCTATAGCTGTCTTCGGAACAAGGCATTTTAGTCTAAAAAGGGGGCCCAATGCCAGGGAAAGACAACCAGATAGCCCTAGGCTGGCTCTGCCTTCCAGGCTTGGCACCCCCTAAAAGTGGGCCCCCATTTATCCTCTCTCCCCTCCACTGCCCTCATAATCTTTAAAGGAATGTGCAATGATAGCTAGTACTTGTGTGGGTATATTTATCATCCCGCTATCGTGGGGCCGGTCTATTGAATTCACCAGTGATGAGCCAGCACCCGGGTCAGAGCACTGAGTGATGCTTCACACCCGGTCACTGCAGGAATGGAACCCTGTTCTCAGAGGTTCTGGAACCTGACAATGCATGACCACCGCGGAGGCCACAGTCTTCTGACCTGCACTTCTGCCACAGCTTCCACCCTGGCCGTCAGACTCTGGTCCAGCTCTACAATCTAGGCTGAGCCTTCTGACCACCAGCTGGCCATCTCCTGGTCCCCTCATATCCTGTAGGTCCTCATGGCAGCTGGGGTCACTGCTCAGTCCCTCCCTCTGCAGGCCCCACCACCCCCTTTCCCAGATGAACATAGCTCAGCTTCTCTGCTCCTCCTGAGCCGAGGCTATGCATGCCCACTGCTCCTAGGGCTCGCTCACCCATCAGCTGACTCCAGAGCCTACTGCCATTACCTCCTTCTGCCATTACCTCCTTCTGTTTGTCTTGTCCATCAGACATGACGTCCTTCATGGGCAAGCACTACATCTTGTCTCAGTTATAGCCACAAGACCTAGTCTGTTGCTATTGTTAATTGCTGTCAGTTGGCCCCAGACTCATGCACAGTGGAATGGGATGCCACAGGGTCTCTTGCAGATAGAACCACTGTGATCCTTAGGGCTTTCATTGGCTGGTTTTTGAAGCAAGTCACCAGGTCTTTCTTCCTCATCTTAGTGTGGATGCTCTGCTGCTGTTCAGCATCATACCAACAAGCAACCCTCTACGAACCCACGGTAGTGGCTACAGTGGAGGTGTACTGGCCAGGAACTGAACCTGAGTCTCCTGGATGGAAGGCGAGAATTCTGTCACCTTGGGTTCAGCATATATAGACCCACCCACCGCCAACAAGTCCACTCAACTCAGAGATACCCTGTAAAGGGTTTCTGAGCCTGTAAATATTTATGGGAGCAGAAAGTCTCATCTTTGACCTGGAAAGTGGCTGGAGGGTTTGAATTCAGTGTTTATCCTACAGCGTTACCAGGGTTTCTTACCATGTATTTGTTATTGTTGTTGTTCAGTGCCTTGGAGTCAGTTCTGACTCATAGAGACCCTGTCTAGGGTTTCCAAGAAGCTCCTGGTGGGTTTGAACTGCCGACCTTGCTGTTAACAGTCCAGTGTTGATCCTACAGCACCACACCAGGACTCCTCAGTGTATATAAACACTCAATAAAATTTCATTTATTCAACATTACAGAAGGGGAACAAACAAGATGGCAGATCGGGCAGAAGGGCAGTGAGGATCTCTGTCAGCTGTAACACAGAATACCAGACCAAGCAGGCTCAGGGGATGGTCCCAGAACTCTAAACTACTTATAAAGGAATATTTAGAAAGTTGGAAAGCTTACAGCCAGTGGAATTTGTAGCAGAAGCAAGAAATCCAGTGCTTTCTAATTCAAGGTGCTCAGCTGCTCCCTGAGTGGCCATTTTGGGTGAGACGGAACCAGGGAAGGATCAGAGCAGTCACAGACGCCTGGCAGAACCACGGAGATAAAGGTGTGGACATCCGTTTGTTTTTGTTTGTTTTTTTTTTGGTATCTGTTCATTGGTCTCTCACTGTCTGCGCACCTCCATTCTGGTGCCTAGAGGGGGAGCCTGAGCAAGTGGACACCCCACCCTCACCCCCAGAGGGTTCTACTATGAATGCACACAGATCTCCTCGAAATTTAAAGTGACAGTTTCTACTTAAAACCAAACGGCAGCACAAAACAGCCACAGTCGGTCCTGAACTGTTAATCACTAGGAAAAAGGCCTGAACAGGGGTTGTGGAGCAGACAGGCAGACTAAAAAGTTAACAGGCTGAAAATTAAATCCTGAGTTACATCATAATAATCAATAGTGGCATCTTGAGATTTTTCAGAAAGAAGAGTGAAAAGGGAAGCCCATCTCCTGATCACATCTACCTGGAAGCAATCAGAAAGCATAAAAAATACCAAAACACACACCCATCTAAGTATTAAGGCCATAGCTAACCACTGAATATGCCCCCAAAATAGAAACAGATGATCATATCAGCACATGTCCAGAAACAAGATAAAGTGACTGAGGCAAATGAGCTGGAGGTAGACCTGGACTCCATACTGGAAGGAGGGCAGGCTTCGGAAATGCCTGAGAAGGAATTCAGAAAAATGATTATAAAATTATCAAAACACTTTACAATGGAGTTGAAAAAAGTAAGGAAGAAGTCAGGAAAGTGCTACAGGAACAATCAAATAAGATAGATAGAGCATTGGAAACAATTCAAAACCTACAGAAAGAGGTCCAAATGATTAATAATAGAATATCAGAAATGGACAATACACTTAAAGGGCAAAGGAGTAGAATTAAAGAGATGAAAGCCAGAACTAGTGAGCTGGAAAATAAATCTCTCAATACCACTAAAGATAGAAGAAAAACAGCAAAAAGGATTTAAAAATCTGAAGAAGGTCTAAGATTCATGTTGGACAGCATGAAGAGGAATAACTTAAGAATTATCAGCATTCCAGAACAGGAAGAATCACACAAGTCCACAGAAAAGATAGTTGAAGAATTTCTGGAAGAAAATTTCCCTAACATCCTGAAAAGCGAAAAGATAAGCATCCAAGAAGCTCAACAAACCCCAGGAAGGATAGACCCTAAAAGAAAAACCCCAAGACATATAATAATCAAGCTCTCCAATTCAAAGATAAGGACAGAATCCTGAAGGCAGCTAGGGAAAAGAGAAGCATCACATACAAAGGCAAGCAAATCAGACTAAGCTCGGATTTCTTAACAGAAACCATGCAGGCAAGAAGGCAATGGAGATATATATATATATATATATCCCTGAAAGAAAAAAACTGCCAACCAAGAATCCTCTACCCAGAAAAGCTGTCAATCAAATACAGTGGTGTAATCAAAACATTCCAAGACAAACAGGAGCTAAGGGATTTTGCCAAAGCCAACTCTGCAATGGAAAACATCCTAAAAGAAGTTCTGTGGACAGAGAACCAACAAGAACAGACGACAACCAGCGATTGACATATGTGGCAGCATCACCCTGAATTCAGTCGCCAAATGGAAGAGTCAAGAACAGAATAAAATTATAAGAACAAATTCAAAGTATCTGGGAGGTCAGTCTACGATCAAAACAATTACAATGTGCAAGAAGATAAACACAGAGGAACAGTGATTTAGGTGGTGGGAAGGTCAGGTAAATTATAGGATAAAATAGATGGTCTTAACTGGAGGGGAATGTTAAAGAAATATAAGGTAACCACAACAATGGGGTTGGGGTAGGGAGTTTGCGGGGAAGGTGGAGGGAGGCAACAGTAGAGCACAGGGTAAAGGCAGACACATCATATTTCAGGTGTTGGGAAGGGCAATACAAGAAGGGCGAGGAGGTGGAAGAATAAGGTAGATAGGGGAACACTGAGACAGGTTTGCATGGGCTAAGTGGGACAGAGGTAAATAGTGATGCATGCTTAACCTTGGAACAACAGGGCTCTGTGATACAGGGATCTAGGCATAGTTTGAAGAGGGGAAATAATACTCAGATGCTTGAGTGTCTTATGAATATTGGTTTTCCTTGCCTACTATTGTAAAATAGACACTTGAGTGGGATAGAAAGAAATGTTGGCAAACATGATTACAGAAAACTTGTAAGCCTGTCTTCAGACTATAACTGATTCTAGGGGTTCTAGAACTTGCCCAGTGAAACAGCCCTCTTGTGGAGCCTTTGCAGAGTATAGGACATTAGGTGGAATCCTGAGTCCCATCCAGAACATTCTGAGGTGGAACATTCCCACTAGAAAGGACAAGCAGACCAGCCTGGAACAGCTAGAGCGAAAAAAGATGCATCTTCAAAGAAAGATCACCAGGAAAAACCCAAAGCAAATTGTCAGCATGACTGACTACTGCAAGAATAAGCAAGCTGTTCACCAGAAGCCATCAAGGCAAACAATCAAGTTCCTTCAGGACAAATCCCCCTCTAAGACTGAAACGCAAAGAGAACACATGAGAAGGCATGTAAGCTTGCTGGCAAGCACATTGATCTTCTGGTGAGTGGAAGAGGGGGGAAAGGCAGCAATGAAGAAATGGGCTGAGTTCAACCACAGTCCATTGACTCATGTTGACCTGGAGATGAGAGAGAGAAGAGGAAGGGCTGCTGGTCCAATGTGTGGCGAAACCTGGGGACATCTGAGCCCATGGATAAGGACATAGCCACAGAGGGCCAGAGCTGAGAGTGAAGCATCCAGCTGATATGAAGTGAGGGGAGAGGCAACAAGAACACCCAAATTTGCAGATAGTATCCATGTGACCTAGCCTCGATGGCTTGATAATCAGAACTCGACTAGAGGAAGATTTAAAAAAAAAAAACACACAACAATTTTTGATAAGGGAAACAAGCATAAATTCCTACAATTTGATGAACTTGACCTATATTCATGGAGGTTTGTTGTTGTTAAGTGCCATTGAGTCAGTTCTGACCCATAGCAACCCTGCATAGGAGCAGCTGGTGAACTTGAACTGCCAACCTTGCAGTTCAAACGGCTTTGCAGTCTGGCGCATTAACCCACAGCGCCACACCAGAACGCCATTCATGGAGGTAGTAACTCTCAATACCAACAGAGAGAGACGGAGTCTTCACATCAAGTATCAATGCTATCCCTTCTGTACACAGGGTATAGAAGGACGGGCAATTTAGACATTGGCTACCTAAAATGAGGGGGTGATAAAGGTACAAAGTGACTTGGCTTACAAGGTTTCAAGAGGGAGTTTAAGAGTGTATGGGGGAAGAAGAGTCCCCACTGAATAGTTTTCATCTTGTCTAGATAGGTCTGGTTAAAAGAGATGGGGATAAGATTCTTATGATTCAATAGTAACTGTTACGACTAATTGCAACTGTCACAATTGTAAAGGTAGAAGTTTTGTAACATAAATGGGAGAGTGGTTAATCTTTCAATCCAGAAACAAAGGACCCGAGGACCTTCAAGGGAGAAGAGCACAAGTGGAATGTGGGACCCTATCCAGAGAAGCAGCGACACCAGAGATGGAAGCAGACAGATGGGGACATGGAGAGGGATTGCTGCTGAGGACTCCAGATACATTAGAAGAGATGGATTAAGAGATGATGGCCATGAGGCAGACTTGCAGAATGTGCCCTTTGGTGGTGTAAATTATTATATATGCCTGTGTTTGCTGGGTTTTTTTAAAGAGCTAAAGTGAACAGAGAGAAATACTGTTACCAATGGTACATGGAAGGAAATGTAATCATTCTGATGAAACAAGTATGATTTGTTGAATGTAAAACTGATAATCTGCCCTGTAAACTTTCACTCAATCCACAATAAAAACTAAAAGGGAAAAAAAAATGGGAGGGGACTAAAAAGGCAAAAAAAAAAAAAATTCATTTGGGGAACAACTGGCTCTCAGCACTGTGTCTGGGACACCACTTTGATCCTTACAAACACCCTCCCCTCTCAGAGTTCACAGTGTGGTAACTGCAGAAATAAACACACAGTCACAACCATGTGAATACCATTGCGGGGGGAGGGGTAAGAATGGATCCATGAAGACAGAATGAAACAGTAAGTGAGCTGAGATGTAAAGGGAAGTAGGTGTGAAGGAGGACTAGACACAAGGCAGGGTTGAAGCCCAGGGGTCTGGTAGGGCCTGGCTGAGCAGCCTCCAGCAGTCTCCGTCTCCTGGGAGCCCCCTGGAAATGTAGACTCTTGGGGCGAGCTGTAGGAGAGTCTCAGTGGTTCCTTCCAGAGAACAGGGGAGGGGAAGAGGCATGCAGTGATCCTGTTCACAATCTGAGTTTCTCCTCTCCAGGAGCTGACACCAAGGAGCCATACACAAGTCCAGGAGCCGCTGGATAGTCTGGGTGCAGCCAGAACTGGTGGGAGGACCATGTGGGCGTCCCTGGGGCAGCCCTGGTCTGTGCCTGGGACACTGTGGTGGCATTAAGCCCTGCTTCTGCTTCCAGAAGTGGCCAGTGGAAAGGTGATGTGTGATGGTACCTGCTCCCACCCGAATCCCAGAGGGAAGCAAATGCAGACTTGTAAGCAGAAGGTGGGAGAGAACCAGGAAGGGACAGAATTTAGAATCAATACCCCCTCTGGCTCTAGGCTGGGCAGGGACAGGGGACTGCAGAGTGGATTTGAAATGAGTTGCTGAATGAATGAATGAATGAATGTAGAAAAGGGTCCCCAGAATAGGAAAGGCTTTCTTGCATGGCCGTCACAGCACAGACGAAAACGAAGCTTCACTGCTGTGAGGAGAGTCTGGAGTCCTGGTGTGGTGCTTCAGGACAAGCACTCAACCGTAAGGTCAGCGGTTCAAAGTCACCAGCAACTCCTGGGAAACCCTATACAGGGTCACTATGAGTTGGAACTGACTCAGCGGCACTTAACAACAAGCTGTACAGTCAATTCTGACTCAGTGACCCTATAGAACCCCACAGAGTTTCCAAGGTTGCAAATCTTTACAGAAGCAGTCTGCCACATCTTTCTCCTACCTAGCAGCTATGGGTTCAAAGCACCAAGCTTTCAGTTAGCAACCAAGTGCTTAGCCACTGAGCCACCAGAGCTTCTTTGGCTTAGACTAAGCCCCAAACCAAATCTATTGCTGCTGATTCAATTCTGATTCAGAGCAACCCTCTAGGACAGAGCCGGTTTCCAAGACTGTAAATCTTTATGGGGGAGCAGAGAGTTTCATCTTTCTCCCACGGAGCTATTGGTGGGTTTGAACTGCCAACCTTGAGGTTAGCAGCCCAATACCTAACCCACAGCGCCCCACAGGCTCCTTTCTGCTTAGACCAGTGGTTCCTAAAATGTGGTTGGTTCCCCCTACCAGCATCATCAGCCTCACCTGAGGATTTGGTTAAAAATGCAACTTCTTGGCCAGCCCCAGACCTGCTGAATTTGAAAGCCTGGGGCCAGCACGCAGCCTGCAGGGGTTTAACCAGCCTCCCAGTGATTCTGAGGGTCCAGCAACCTCCAGGCAGCAGGAGGGGACTCAGCCAGGCTGGGGGCTCTCCCCAGCACCAGCTCTCACCTGAGCAAGATGGGCAGCAGCCCCCGTCTGTGGCGGGAATCGGGTGGGAACAGGTGGTCTCACACGTCACCTTTCCACAGGTCACCTCCCCGTCCTGGAAGCAGAAGCAGGAATTGTGGCCACCACAGTGCCCCAGATACAAACCAGCGCCACCCTGCGGACCCCCACACTCACCTTACACCAGCACTGGCTACACCCAGGTTCTGTCCAGTGGCTCCCGGGCTGGCGCATGGCTCCCTGGTGCCAGCAAGGTGAGGACCCAGCAGCCAGCCTTACACCAGTTTCAGAGCCCTGGGGCGGGGAAGGGCTGACCAGCAGGGAGGCACTGGGCCCTGGGGCAGCCATCACAGTAGAGAGCAGCTGGCTGGGGGCAGGAGGGGAAGACGTGGGTAGTGCCGGGGTGGGAGGTGGCAGGCAGGTGGTCCTGACTCCAGTTGGGGGCCCTGGAGCTCCAGGAGGAGGGCTGTGTCCTGGGGAGAGGGCCCGCTGACTGGCATCTGGGGGCAGCAGCAGTAGCATTTTGGGGGGCTGCTGTAGAGGCTGTAGGATGGCAGACGGGACCAACAGGGCTTTTGGGAAAGCTGAAAGGGAAACACACAGGGGTCTTGGTGGGGGCACCCAGAGGTGGCACCTCACAAGTCCCCAAATCTCTCTGGGCCAGTTTCTTCATCAGCATAATGGGTTAACAGCACCAGTGTGAGGCCAACCTACTCGGGGTATGCTGACGGTCCCATGAGAAGATGGATGGAGAGGCACCAGACGAGCAGGGGGGTGCTACACTGATGCTGGAGATGGGGTGCCTTCAGATACTGCAAAACTAGAATCTTCTCTCTGCCCTTCCTGACAGCCTCACCCCCACCCCTAGACCTGAAGTGGGAGGGGGGCTGTCCCCTGCCCGGCCGTTGACATGTGGACTCCCACTGAAGTTCAATAGGAAGGAACAGCCTAGGGTCTTTCCAATCCCATGGCAGACAGGCCAGCTTCCAAGAGGATGCAGTCACGTGTGCCCACCCACCCACACACACACTCTCATACGCACACTCTATCCCTGTTTCTATCTCTCATATATAGTCTGTTCCGCTCTCACACACATACACATACTGTCTCTCTGTCTCACACACACACACACCCATACTCTCTCTCTCGCATACACATACATTCACACATCCTCTCTCCTCTCCCTCTGTCTCATACACACAGAGAAACTAGAGCATTTTTTTTCCTTCTGACGGTGCCCTGGATTTAGAAAGTACTTCGGTGAATAAAAGAATGGGTCCAAACTCAAAACCAAACCTACTGCTATCAAGTCAATTCTGAACTGTTCCTTAGGGTTTCCAAGGTTGTACATTATCTTTAAGGAGCTCTGGTAGCGTAGTGGTTACGAATCGGGCTGTTAACCTTATGGTCAGCAGTTTGAAACTACCAGCTGTTCCGTGGGAGAAAGATGAGGCTTTCTGCTCCCGTAAAGAGTTATAGCCTTGGAAACCCTGTACAGGGTCGCTATGAGTCGGAACCGACTCCACAGCACATAACAACAACAACATCATTTTTACAGAAACAGACTGCCTCATCTTTCTCCTGAAGAAAGGCTGGTGGGTTCAAACTACCGACCTCTTGATTAGCAGTCCAAAACTTAGCCCACTGTACCATCTGAATGAATGGATGGACAGAGCCAGAGAATGAAAGGCTCCCTTTGAGGGACATCACCTCTAACCAAACGCTCTCAAAACAGGAAGAAATAGGAACCTAAAAGGAGATAAAAGGTCTGAAGTTGGCCTGAGTGTTTGCACTCAGCTGGTCACCTAAAGGTTGACAGTTTGAACCCACTCAACTGTGTCGAGGAAGAAAAGGCTTGGAGATCAGCTTTTGATCGAGGGCAACTGACAACCACAAGATGAGAAAGGTGAGATTCATAAGTCAGAGTGAGGTGGGAGAAAGGCACAGGCCAGGAGGTGGGGAAATGAAGGGTCATCAACATGGAGCTACTACAGAATACATCCTGGGAGACGCAGACGATGGACAAGTCACTGGGGACATGGAAAAACCTCCCTGAAGCAAGATAAGTGAAAAATGGAGGTTTTAGGAAAGAGTTTCCATCATTAACTAAATGACATGATAAAAATGAAAAATTTTAAAGCCCACTGCCACTGAGTTAATTCCAACTCATAATGACCCTGCAGAAGAATGTTGAGCATTTCTGAGACTGAAAATCTTCACAGAAACAGATGGCCATATCTTCTTCCTTTGGAGGGTCTGGTGGGTTTAAATCACCAACCTTACAACTCGCAGCGGAACAACTGCTTAACCACTGTCCCACCAGGCCTCCTATGTTACAAGATATTGTTGTGAGGTGCCATCGAGTCGGTACCGACTCATAGTGACTCTGTGTACAACAGAACCACACACTGCCCGGTCCTGCGTCAACCTCACAATCGTTGCTACGCTTGAGTCCATCGATGCTGCCACTGTGCCAATCCATCTCGTGGGGGGGTCTTCCTCTTTTTCTCTGAACCTCCATTTCACCAAACATGATATCCTTCTCCAGGGACTGGTCCCTCCTGACAGTATGTCTGAAGTATGAGAGAAAAGCCTGGCCATCCTGGCTTCCAGGGAGCATTCTGACTGTATTTCTTCCAACACAGATTTGTTAGTTCTTTTGGCAGTCCATGGTCCTTTTAATATTCTCCTCCAACACCATAACTCAAATGTATCAATTCTTCTAGTCTTTCTTATTCACTATCTTATTTATACCTATTTATATCCACACTTTTTTTTTTTTTTAACTCTCCATTTCCTACTACTCCGAGGCCCTGGTAACCACTAACTTCTTTCTATCTCAATGCATTTGCCTGATCTAGATATTTCATGTAAGTGGGATCATAATTGGATTCTTTTCTTAACTTATTCAACTTGACATAATATTTTCAAGTTTTATCCATGTGACGCATACATAAGAACTTTATTTGTCTTTGTTACAGTTGTTGTTAAGTGCTGTCAAGTTAGTTTCAACTCAGCAACCCTATACAGGGTTTCTGAGACTGTAAATCTTTGCAGAATCATAAAGTCTCATTTTTCTCCCAGCTGATGGTCTCAAATCGCTGACCTTGTGGTTTATTGTTGTTGTTGTCAGGTGCCATCGAGTCGGAACCGACTCATAGCGACCCCATGCACAGAAGAACAAAACAATGTCCGATCCTGGGCCAACCTCACTACCGCTGCCACACTTGACGCCATCAATGATGCCACCTGGCCAATCCATCTCATTGGGGGTCTTCCTCTTTTCTCTGACCCTCCACGTTACCCAGCATGACATCCTTCTCCAGCGACTGTTCTCTCTGGACAATGTATCCAAAGTATGAGAGACGAAGCTTAGCCATCTTGGCCTCCAAGGAGCACTCTGGCTGCACTTCTTCCAAAACAGATCTATTGGTTCTTTTGGCAGTCCATGGCACTTTCAGTATTCTCCTACAACACCACAACTCAAAGGCATCAATTCTTCTACGATCTTCCTTATTCACTGTCCAGCTTTCGCATCCATATGAGGTTATTGAAAATACCATGCCTTGGGTCAGGCGCACCTTAGTCCTCAAGCTGACATCTCTGCTCTTCAATACTTTAAAAAGTTCCTGTGCAGCAGATTTGCCCAATGCCATACGTCGTCTGATCTCTTGACCGCTGCTTCCGCGAGTGTTTACAGTTGATCCAAAGAATGAAGTCCTTGACAACTTCAATCTTTTCTCCATTGATAAGAATGCTGTTTATTGGTCCAGTGGTGAGGATTTTTGTTTTCTTGACATTGAGATATAATCCATCTCGAAAGCTGTGCTCTGTGATCTTCATAAATAAATGTTTCAAGTCCGGTGCTTGGTTTGTAGTCCGGTGCTTAGCCTACAGCGCTACTGCACATCCTCATTTTTCTTTATGATTGGGCAATACTCCATTGTATGTAGATAGCATGTTTTGTTTACCCATTCATCTGGTGGCAGACATTTGGGAGATTAATTTTGGCTCGATCATGAATATTGGTGTACTTGCATCTGCTTTCAAATCTTTTGGGTGTATACTTGGCTGAACATCTAGGTCATCTGGTAATTTTGTTTAACTTTCTGGAGAACCGGAGCAGCCACACCATTTTACATTCCCATATACCCACACTTGAGAGTCTGAGGCAGGCCTAGGCCTGCCACCACCGTATTCGAAGCGGCTGTTCCTGACAGTCCACAATTAGAGTTCTGTTACATTCTTTTATAAAAAATTTTTTACCATTGTTGTGGGCTGGGACAGAAGTCTGCAGAAAAAGCATAAAATAGAAATAGAAGATGAATATAGGTAAAGAAGTGGAAGGAAAAAGTAAGGAAGAAAAATATAACAAGTGTGAGAAATGATTTTGTGAGAAAGTGGAGAATGAAGAGTATTGCATTAGGCAAATCTGCTGCACAAGACCTCTTTATAGTGTTGAAGAGCAAAGATGTCACAATGAGGACTAAGGTGTGCCTGACCCAAGCCATGGTAATTTCAGTAACCTCATATGCATGTGAAAGTTGGACAGTGAATAAGGAAGATCATAGAACTGACACATTTGGAGAAGAATATTGAAAGTGCCATAGACTGTCAAAAGAACAAACAGATCCATGTTGGAAGAACTACAGTCAGATTGTTCCCTGGAAGCCAGGATGGCCAGACTTTGTCTCTCATACTTTGGACATAATGTTAGCAGGAACTAGTCCCTGGAGAAGGGTATCATGTTTGGTCAAGTGTAAGATCAGAGAAAAAGAGGAAGACCCCCTACGAGATGGATTGGCACAGTGGCAGCAACAGTGGGCTCAAATATAGTAATGATTGTGAAGTTGGCACAGGACCCCACAGTGTTTCCTTCTGTTGTGCAAATGGTCACTTTGAGTCATTACCAACTTGATGTCACCTAAACAAAGGTCAAAATGTATGTCAGAAGAGACACTGAAACTTTCACTCCAGAGTAGAGATGTTATAAGGCAAATGGAAGAAATGAGGAGGTACAAGAGCTGAC